>NC_061105.1:37435071-37532571 GCF_015104395.2 Macrobrachium nipponense
TCCGGTTTTAGTTCAAAAAGTGATTTGCAATTTCCCTAAACCGCGATGTTCGATACGTGGCAATTTCTCTGTAAGAAATACAGAATGGCCGTCATTGTGACTTGGAAATTCCGGAGCGTGAATCAGTTCCAGAGGGATGTTGCGAGTGAACAGGCTCTGGTAGACTGAAATCTATTTATCAAAATGAATCGCTAGGTACGGAAGGAGAACATTTATTCGTTGCAGTTTTGATATATGCTTTGCTGAAGAGACAATTAATACGTAATTGGATACAGAAGGAAGATTATTTTTCGCTAAGGATTTTTCAGTGAAGGATAATGTATTGTTGTTGACAATGATGAATCATTTTCCCGTGAAAATTGAAATAATATTTTGATATTGAATATCTTGATATTGGTGAGGATGGAAAATAGTAGTTTTTCAATAGAACATATCACATTTCCCGTTACAGACATCCGTAACATATCCCGTATTGACGGTAGAACCGACTTGTAACTCAGAAGGTGACACCATCTCTTGAGGGCAGAGTGGAGAAACTGATACACATTACTGTGTGAAAACCTCGCTTCAGACATTTCTTGCTGAAGAAGTAATCTGAGATACAGACTTAACTTGTGCAGCCAAGATGTAGATATGAATTAATATTTTTGAGTAGCGAAACGAAACTTCCGTTATCTTATACATACATACGTACTTACACACACACACACACACATACACACACACACACACACACACACACATATATATATATATATATTGATTACAATAACCTCCTCGCTATTGGCAACAGCTGGGTCGTTTCCGATCCCTTAGGCATAGTCCTCCGTTTCGGGCATCACCATACCCTCTTTACCAAGGGCATCAACAGTTCCCTCTCCTGAGGGAGCTCCCGAGCACTGTTTTCTCTGTCAGATGTCTTTGTTGTCGTTTTTATTCGTTCATTTCATCATTACTGGTTATGCCTTTGTTGGTTGTTTGGTGTTTAATGTTGTATATTTTGTTAGCCAACTGAATTCAGTTCCGTTCATTGACATTTCTTAGGTAAGATGATCTGTACTCATCCTTTTTCACTCCTTTTTTTCCTCTTTTCTTTTCGTTTTTCCACTTACTTTGTAAGTTCTTGGTTAACATTCGTGTTTCATAAGAATGAATGCACATTGTTAATAATAATAATAATAATAATAATAATAATAATAATAATAATAATAATAATAATAATAATAACCGATTTTAGCTCTGCAACTGGTATGTTTTCGTTATTGTTATTACAGTGCAATTATTGTCCCTTTTATCAGCAGTAGTATTTAGTAAGTGATATGGGTATACACTCGTTGGGTTTTCATACACACACAAATGTGTTTCATACATTTCATTGAGAAAATGCCCAACTGACTGAACGGCATTAATTGAAACTTATCTAAAAGTAGCAGGAGAGAGAGAGAGAGAGAGAGAGAGAGAGAGAGATATGAGAACCGCACAATACGCATCAGTAGCAATGATGACGTCAGAGAATGACGTCACGTGTCCTTTCGGTTCTCAGAGAAGAACGCAAAAACACGATCACGGAGGTTTTGCTTTTGAACAAGTCTGTGTGCTCTTTTATTATTAGGAGCTGGGTGTGACACCTTGCATACTTAGCCTAAAATGTGATGGTGTCAACGTAGTTTCGTACACATGTACAGAAGCACGTACTATTTCTCTCTCTCTCTCTCTCTCCCCCCCTCTCTCTTTATCTATGTATGTATATCAAATTTATAAATATATATGTATATCAAATTTATATAAATATTATATATATATATATTATAGATATATTATAATATATATATATATCTCATTAATATATATGTGTGTGTGTGTGTGTGTGTGTGTGAGTGTGTGTAAGAAAGCGGAAAAATGGATTGTGTGCTTTTATTTATAAATGAGGGATGTGGAAGGTAAACTTGATAAAAAAACCATCAAGTTCCTTATTCTAATGGGGCCACTCCCTATCGTTGTGCTTAGCGACAGTAATGTTAGTAACGACGGGAGTAACAACCTGGTTATTTCTTCTTCTTCTTTTTCTTCTTCTTCTTCTTCATGAGAAGACTGGAGCTTTGTCTTTGGAAAGGTCACCATCCTATCTGGCTCTCTTAGAATAGCCTCCATCGCATTACTAATTGATTCTCTCTCTCTCTCTCTCTCTCTCTCTCTCTCTCTCCTCTCTCTCTCTCTCTGTACTTACACAAATACTGTAATATTTTTTGGGATTATACACTCGATAAATACATTATGTACAGTATATATTATATATAATATATATATATATATATATATATATATATATATATATATATATATATATATATATATGTTTGAATTTACTTTTATTTATTAATTTATACGAAGTTTACTGTAAAGTATACTTCAGAATGTCCCTGGTGGAAAGTCTCTCTCTCTCTCTCTCTCTCTCAGGGAAAGTATAGAGAGAGAGAAGAGAGAGAGAGAGAGAGAGAGAGAGAGAGAGAGAGAGAGACATTAATACCGGCGTGATATCAGTGGGAGTTAGTTAATAGTTTTTATTGATTACTGTAAGTCACTCAGATATGTTAAAATTTCGTGTTCTTAGAGGTGCAATGTTATTGTTAATACATTATTAGTTACAGACATTCTCATGAAGTTCACCAGAAAGAAAATATGGCCGTTACTGTCAGTAGTCCTGTTAAGAAAAAGAGTAGAAAATATGAAGATATTTATGACTGAAATCACATCAGGATTGGTTAAGGTGTGTGTGTGTGTTTGTGCGTGCTTGTGTGTAGGGAGGTTGTTGCCTTGAGGGAAGTGTATACATGTCGTCATGAAGATAGGAATATGACTGCATGCTTTGTGTATTAATGTGAGCTTATGTGTAGTTGCATCCAATTCCACTGCCCACATCTAAAGCACTAGTCATATTTCCGAGCGTATTTATGACGTGGTCTCTGCATGCGTGTCTTTGGGTGTGTGTGTCTCTGCTGGTGTTTACCTCATCAGACACATTAAAGACTCCTTCCTTGTGAAATGGCTCCGATGAAGAAGAGTGTGGTGGCAGTGGAAAATGGGTGCCAAGCCGGAGTCAGATGGTGTAAAACTTTGACCAATTGTACCATCATGGCAGATCCATAAGTAGAACATTGGTGCGCATTGCAGCCCCACAATCGATTGGTTGCTCTCAGGGGGAGTACCGGGGCTGGGGGAGAGTTCCACAGGGAGTGCCAGGGAGTGCCACCACACAGACCCCTCCTCCCTCCCTCCATCACTCCTGTCCTCCCCCTCCCCCTCCCCCCTCCATCCCGGCAGAAGGCTACCAGATCCCACAGTGAGTGGAAGGACTGGCAAAGGGGTGCATGTTTGGAGGGGGAGGGGGAGGGAGCGAGACAGGGAAAGGGGGTCGATGGGGGCGGCGACGAAGTCGTGACGTCATCGCTCAGCTGCAGACTTCGCTCTTCTCCCTCCCTCTCTCCCTCCCTCCCTCCGTGTCTTTGTTAGCTCCTTACTTCCTTCACCTCCTATTTTTCCTCCTCCTTCTTTTCGTCTCTCTCTCTCTCTCTCTCATATAATATATATATATATATATATATATATATATATATATATATATATATATATATGTATACACATTTATATATGTTGTTCCGTGTTCCTAATTCTTCCTCATCGACCTCACTTCTTACTGCAGCTGCTTTTATTCCTCTTCCACTTCTACCTCTTTCTGTTGCTGCTTTTATTCCTCTTCCACTTCTACCTCCTTTCTGTTGCTGCTTTTATTCCATTTCCACTTCTGCCTCCTTTCTGTTGCTGCTTTTATTCCTCTTCCACTTCTACCTCTTTTCTGTTGCTACTTTTATTCCTCTTCCACTTCTACCTCCTTTCTGTTGCTGCTTTTATTCCATTTCCACTTCTACCTCCTCTGTTGCTGCTTTTATTCCTCTTCCACTTCTACCTCCTCTGTTGCTGCTTTTATTCCTCTTCCACTTCTACCTCTTTCTGTTGCTACTTTTATTCCTCTTCCACTTCTACATCCTTTCTGATGCAGCTTTTATTCCATTTCCACTTCTACCTCCTCTGTTGCTGCTTTTATTCCTCTTCCACTTCTACCTCTTTTCTGTTGCTACTTTTATTCCTCTTCCACTTCTACCTCCTCTGTTGCTGCTTTTATTCCTCTTCCACTTCTACCTCTTTTCTGTTGCTACTTTTATTCCTCTTCCACTTCTACCTCCTTTCTGTTGCTGCTTTTATTCCATTTCCACTTCTACCTCCTCTGTTGCTGCTTTTATTCCTCTTCCACTTCTGCCTCTTTTCTGTTGCTGCTTTTATTCCTCTTCCACTTCTACCTCCTTTCTGTTGCTGCTTTTATTCCATTTCCACTTCTACCTCCTCTGTTGCTGCTTTTATTCCTCTTCCACTTCTACCTCTTTTCTGTTGCTGCTTTTATTCCTCTTCCACTTCTACCTCCTCTGTTGCTGCTTTTATTCCTCTTCCACTTCTACCTCTTTTCTGTTGCTACTTTTATTCCTCTTCCACTTCTACCTCCTCTGTTGCTGCTTTTATTCCTCTTCCACTTCTACCTCCTCTGTTGCTGCTTTTATTCCTCTTCCACTTCTACCTCTTTCTGTTGCTACTTTTATTCCTCTTCCACTTCTACATCCTTTCTGATGCAGCTTTTATTCCTCTTCCACTTCTGCCTCCTTTCTGTTGCTGCTTTTATTCCTCTTCCACTTCTACCTCCTTTCTGTTGCTGCTTTTATTCCATTTCCACTTCTACCTCCTTTCTGTTGCTGGCTGCTTTTATTCCTCTTCCACTTCTACCTCTTTTCTGTTGCTACTTTTATTCCTCTTCCACTTCTACCTCCTCTGTTGCTGCTTTTATTCCTCTTCCACTTCTACCTCTTTCTGTTGCTGCTTTTATTCCTCTTCCACTTCTACCTCCTTTCTGTTGCTGCTTTTATTCCATTTCCACTTCTACCTCCTTTCTGTTGCTGGCTGCTTTTATTCCTCTTCCACTTCTACCTCTTTTCTGTTGCTACTTTTATTCCTCTTCCACTTCTACCTCCTTTCTGTTGCTGCTTTTATTCCATTTCCACTTCTACCTCCTCTGTTGCTGCTTTTATTCCTCTTCCACTTCTACCTCCTTTCTGTTGCTGCTTTTATTCCTCTTCCACTTCTACCTCTTTCTGTTGCTACTTTTATTCCTCTTCCACTTCTACATCCTTTCTGATGCAGCTTTTATTCCATTTCCACTTCTACCTCCTCTGTTGCTGCTTTTATTCCTCTTCCACTTCTACCTCTTTTCTGTTGCTACTTTTTTTCCTCTTCTTCTACTTCTCCTCTGCTTGCTGCTTTTATTCCTCTTCCACTTCTACCTCTTTTCTGTTGCTACTTTTATTCCTCTTCCACTCTACCATCCTTTCTGTTGTTGCTTTTGTTTTATTCCATTTCCACTTCTACCTCCTTTCTGTTGCTGCTTTTATTCCTCTTCCACTTCTGCCTCTTTTCTGTTGCTGCTTTTATTCCTCTTCCACTTCTACCTCCTTTCTGTTGCTGCTTTTATTCCATTTCCACTTCTACCTCCTCTGTTGCTGCTTTTATTCCTCTTCCACTTTTACCTCTTTTCTGTTGCTGCTTTTATTCCTCTTCCACTTCTACCTCCTCTATTGCTGCTTTTATTCCTCTTCCACTTCTACCTCTTTTCTGTTGCTACTTTTATTCCTCTTCCACTTCTACCTCCTCTGTTGCTGCTTTTATTCCTCTTCCACTTCTACCTCCTCTGTTGCTGCTTTTATTCCATTTCCACTTCTACCTCCTCTGTTGCTGCTTTTATTCCTCTTCCACTTCTACCTCTTTTCTGTTGCTGCTTTTATTCCTCTTCCACTTCTACCTCCTCTATTGCTGCTTTTATTCCTCTTCCACTTCTACCTCTTTTCTGTTGCTACTTTTATTCCTCTTCCACTTCTACCTCCTCTATTGCTGCTTTTATTCCTCTTCCACTTCTACCTCTTTTCTGTTGCTACTTTTATTCCTCTTCCACTTCTACCTCCTCTGTTGCTGCTTTTATTCCTCTTCCACTTCTACCTCCTCTGTTGCTGCTTTTATTCCTCTTCCACTTCTACCTCTTTCTGTTGCTACTTTTATTCCTCTTCCACTTATACATCCTTTCTGATGCAGCTTTTATTCCTCTTCCACTTCTGCCTCCTCTGTTGCTGCTTTTATTCCTCTTCCACTTCTACCTCCTTTCTGTTGCTGCTTTTATTCCATTTCCACATCTACCTCCTTTCTGTTGCTGGCTGCTTTTATTCCTCTTCCACTTCTACCTCTTTTCTGTTGCTACCTTTATTCCTCTTCCACTTCTACCTCTTTCTTTGGTTGCTGCTTTATTCCTCTTCCACTTCTACCTCTCTGTTTGCTGCTTTTATTCCCCTCTTCCACTTCTACCTCTTTTCTGTTGCTACTTTTCATTCTCTTCCACTTCTACAATCCTTTTCTGTGCAGCTTTTATTCCTCTGCCACTCCCTCCATAACCTCCTTTGTCTGTTGCTGCTTTTATTCCATTTCCACTTCTGCCTCATTTCTGTGTGCTGCTTTTATTCCGCTTCCCAATTTACACGCCTTTATGTTGTGCGTTTATTCCTTTCCACCTTCTACCTCTTCGTTGCTACTTTTATCCTCTTCCACTTCTACATCTTTCTGTTGCTGCTTTATTCCTATTCCACTTCTGCCTACTCTGTGCTTGCTTTTTCCTTTCCACTTTCTACCTCCTTTCTGTTGCTGCTTTTATTCCCTTTCCACTTCTCGCCTCTTTCTGTTGCTGCTTTCTTCCTCTCCACTGCTACCTCCTTTCGGTTGCTGCTTTATTCCTCTTCCCACTTCTACCATCTTTCTGTTGCTACTTTATTCCTATTCCACTCTACATCTTTCTGTTGCTGCTTTTATTTCCTCTTCCACTTCTGCCTCCTCTGGTGCTGCTTTTATTCCTCTACACTTCTACCTCCTTTCTGTTGCTGCTTTTATTCATTTCACTGCTGCCTCCTTGTCTACGTGATGCTTTTATTCCTCTTCCACTTCTACCTCATTTCTGTTGTGCTTTTATTCTCTTCCACTTCTACCGCTTTCTGTTGCTACTTTTATTCCTCTTCCACTTCTACCGCTTCTGTTGCTACTTTATTCCTTTTCACTTCTACTATCTTTTTTTTCTGTTGCTGCTTTTATCCTCTTCACTTCTGCATCTCTGTTGCTGCTTTATTCCTCTTCCACTTCTACTCCTTCGTTGCTACTTTTATTCTCTTCCACTTCTACCTTTTCGTTGCTATTTTATTCCTCTTTCCCACTTTCTACATCTTTCTGATGCAGCTTTATTCCTCACTTCCACTTCTACATCTTTCTTTGCTGCTTTTATTCCATTATCCACTTCCTTACCTTTCCTTTCCTTTGTTGCTGCTTTTATTCACTTCCCATTCCACTTCACCCTCCTTTCTGTTTGCTTGGTTTACTCCTCTTACCACTTCTACCTCCTATTGCTGTTGCTACTTTTTATTCCTCATTTCACCCTTCTTACCATCTTTTCTGTTGCTTACCTTTTATTTTTCCTCTTCACTTCTGCACCTCCTTTCCTGTTGCTGCTTTCTATTTTTTCCTCTTCCACCTTCTACCCTCCTTCTGTTGCTACCTTTTTAGTTCCTTTTCAATTTCCCACCTTGCTTGCCCACTCCTTGCTTTTTACTGCTGCTTCTTATTCCTCTTTCCACTTCTTACCGCCTTTCTTGCTACTCTATCCTCTTCCACTTTCTACCCTCCTTTCTGTTCGACTGCTTTTATTCCTGCTTCCACTTCTACCATCCTTTCTGTTGCTGCTTTTATTCCCATTTCCACTTTCTGCCTCCTTTCCTCTGGTTGCTGCTTTTATTTTTTCCTCTTTTCCACCTTCTACCCTCCTTTCTGTTGCTACTTTTATTCCTCTTTCCACTTCCTACCGTCTTTCTGTTGCTACTTTTATTCCTCTTCCACTTCTACATCCTTTCTGGATTTTGCAGCTTTTGATTTCCTCTTCCACTTCTACCATCCTTTCCTGTTGCTGCCGTTTTATTCCTCCTTTCCACTTTCTACCTCCTTTTCTGGTTGCTGCTTTTAATTCCTATTTCCACTTCTTGCCTCCTTTCTATTGCTGCTTTTATTTCCTCTTCCACTTCTACCTTCCTTTCCTTTTGCTTGCTTTTATTCCTCTTCCACTGCTACCTCTTTCTGTTTGCTACTTTTATTCCTCTTCCACTTCTACCTCCTTTCTGTTTTGCTTAACTTTTATTCCTATTTCCACCCTTCTACCATCTTTCTGTTGCTTGCTTTTATTCCCCTTTTCCAACTTCTGCCTCTTCCTGTTGCTTGCCCTTTAATTCTTCTTTCACTTTCTACCTCCTTTCTGTTGCTACTTTTATTCCTCCTTCCCTTCTAACCTCTTTCTGTTGCCTAGCTTTTATTCCTTTCCACTTCTTACCATCCTTTCTGATGCCAGCTTTTATTTTCCTCTTCCCTTCTACATCTTTTTGTTGCTGCTTTTATTCCCTCTTTCCACTTCTACCTCCTTTTCTGTTGCTGCTTTTATTTTCCTATTTCCACTTCTGCCTCCTTTTCCTGTTTGCTGCTTTTTATTCCTCTTCCACCCTTCTACCTCCTTTCTGTTGCTTAAGGCTTTTATTCCTCTTCCACTTCCTGCCTATGAAGGGGGTCCTTTCTGTTTGCTGCTTTAGCCATTTCCACTTCTTTTACCTCTTTCTGTTATACTTTTATTCCTCTTCCACTTCTAACATCCTTTCTGATGCAGCTTTTTATTCCCTCTTCCACTTCTTGCCTCCTATGTTGCTTTCGTTATTCCTCTTTCCACTTCTACCTCCTTTCTGTTGCTGCTTTTATTCCATTTCCACTTCTGCCGCCCTTTTATGTTGCTATGCTTTTATTCTCTTCCCACTTCTACCTACCTTTCTGTTGCTGCTTTTATTCCTCTTCCACTTCTACCTCTTTCTGTTGCTTACTACTTTTAGTTTCCTCTTCCAACTTCTACATCTTTCTGTTGCTTGCTTTTTTCCCGTCCACTTCTTTTACCTTCCTTTCTGTTGCCTACTTTTAGGACAGGTCAACCTTCTGCCCTTTTTCTTGTTGCTACTTTATTCCTCTTCCACTTCTACCCTCCTTTTCTGTTGCTTGCTTTTTTCCTCTTCCATTCTTTACTCTTTTCCTGTTTGCTTACCTTTTATTCCTTCTCCACTTCCTACCTTTCTTTGTGTTGCTGCTTTTTATTTTTTTCCTCTTCACCAACTTCTACCTCCTTTCTTTGCTTACTTAGCTTTTATGCCGTCTTCCACTTCTACACCTCTTTCTGTTGCACTTTAGTCACTCTTCCACTTCTTTTACCTTCTTTCTGTTGCTTGCCTTTTATTCCTTCTCCACTTCTACCTTTTCCTTTTTGTTGCTTGCTTTTAGTTCCTCTTCCACTTCTACCTCCTTTCTGTTGCTACTTTTTTTATTTCCTCTTCCACTTCTACCTTCTTTCTGTTGCTGCTTTTAAATTCTTCCTATTTCCACTTCTGGCCTCCTTTCTGTTGGCTGCTTTTGATTCCTCTTCCACTTCTATTACCATTCCTTTCTGTTTTGCCTTGCCTTTTTTATTTTCCATTTCCCTTCTGCCTCCTTTCCTGTTGCTTTGCTTTTATCCTCTTCCCATTCTACCTCCTTTCTGTTGCTTGCTTTTAATTCTCTCCACTTCTACCTCTTTCTGTTTGCGACGATTCCTCTTCCACTTCTACCTCTTTCTGTTGCTGACTTTTATTCCTCTTTTCCACTTCTACCTCCTTCTGTTGCTGCTTTTATTCTCTTCCACTTCTACCTCTTTCTGTTGCTACTTTTATTCCTATTCCCACTTCTACCATCCTTTTCCTGATGCCAGCTTTTATTCTCTTCCACTTCTACCATCTTCTGTTGCTTGGCTTTTATTCCTCTTTCCACCCTTCTACCTCCTTTCTGTTGGCTGCTTTTATTTCCTCTTCCACGTTCTGCCTCCTTTTCTGTTGCTGCTTTTAATTCCTCTTTCCACTTCTTCTGCTCCTTTCTGTTGCTGCTTTTATTCCTCTTCCACCCCTTCTGCCTCCTTTTCTGTTTTGCTGGCTTTAATTCCATTTCCACTTCTATCTGCCTTTCTGTTGCAGCTTTTATTCCTCTTCCACTTGCTTGCCTTCCTTTCTGGCTTGCTGCTTTTTAAATTCCATTTCCACTTCCACCCTTCTTGCCTACCATTTCTGTTGCTGCTTTTTATTCCTATTTCCCACTTCTGCTCCTTTCCTTTTGTTTGCCTGCTTTTATTCCATTTCATCCACTTGCTACTCCTTTCTGTTGCTGTGCTTTTACCTCCATTTCCACTTCTGCTCTCCATTTCTGTTGCTGCTTTAGATTCTATTTACCACTTCTGCCTCGCCATTTCTGTTGCTGCTTTATTTCCTATTCCACTGTTCCTACACTCCTTTCTGTTGCTGCTTTTTTATTGCCTTACTTCCACTTCTGCCTCCTTTCTGTTGCTCGAATTTTATTGCCCTCCACCACTTTCTAACCTCCTTTCTGTTTGCTGGCTTTTATTCCTCTTCCACTTCCTGCCTCCTTTATCCTTTTGTTCGCGCAGCTTATTTTATTCCCTATTCCACTCTACCTCCTTTCTGTTGCTGCTTTTACATTCCTATTTCCAACTTCTACCATCCTTTCTGTTGCTGCTTTTATTCCTTTCCACCAATTCTACCTACTTCTCGTTTCGGATGCTTTTATTTCCATCTTCCACTATTCTGCCTCCTTTCTGTTGCTGCTTTTATTCCTCTTTCCACTTCTGCCTCCTTTCCTTTTTGTTTGCTGCTTTTATTCCTTCCCTTTCCACTTCTCAACTCCTTTCTGGTTTGCCCCTGGCTTTTATTTCGCCTCTTCCACTTCCTTGCTCCCTTTCTGTTGCTAGCTTTATTCATTCTTCCACCTTCTGCCTCCTTTGCTGTTGCTGCTTTCTTTTAGTTCCTCTTCCCACTTTGCCTACCTTTCGTTTTGTTTGCTTGCCTTTTTATTCCACTTTCACTTTCTGCTCCCTTTCTGTTGCTGCTTTATTTTATTTAATCTTTCCACTTATGATCCTTTCTGTTGATGCTTTTATTCCTTTCCATTTTCACTTCTGATCCTTTCTGTTGCTGCTTTTATTTCCATTTCCACTTCTTTACCTCCTTTCTGTTGGCTGCTTTTATTCCTCTTTCCAACTTTTACGCCTCCTTTTTCGTTGGTTCTGCATTTTATTCCTATTTCCACTTCTGCCATCCTTTCTGTTGCTGCTTTTATTCTCTCCACTTTTACCTCCTTTCTGTGCTGCTTTTATCCTTTCCCTTCTGCCTCTTTCTGTTGCTGCTTTTAATTCTCTTCCACTTCTGCCATCCTTCTGTTGCTGCTTTTATTCCCTTTCCCTTCCTGCCCTCTTTCTGTTGCTGCATTTATCCTCTTCCACTTCTGCCTCCTTTCTGTTGCTGCTTTTATTCCTCTTCCATTTCTGCCTCCTTTCTGATGCTCATTTTATTCCGCCTCTTCTTTACATTTTGTATTTGTTTGCTATTCCACTTTCCTTATTTTGTTTTATTTTATTTTTTGCGCTTTTATTCTTTCTGCTATTTTATCTTTCATTATCCTCTGATTCCCCTATTCTCTCATTTTTTGCTATTGAGTTTATTCCTCCTCCTTTTATTCCTTCTCTTTTATTTGTCAGGCTCTCCTTCCTCTTTCACTCCTCTTTCTTCCCGTCTGCCCCTTATCCTGATTTAATTCCTCCTCTTCCTTCTTTGTGTTCCTGTTGTCACTTTTTTCAGTTCCCTTTTCTTCAACACATTATTATTTCCTTTCATGGTGCTTTCATTAGTCCTCCTTCTCTTCCTCCTCCTCCGCTGCTTTTGTTTTCCAGTTTTTCGTCGTCGGTGTTTTTCCAGCTGGTATCTTCTTCGCCTTGAGATGCGCGAGAGGCGAGTCCTGGAAGCCTTTTCATGAATTGGTTGTTAATTATTAAAGATAATGTTCCACCGGACTCTTCTCGGACTTTCTCTGGGGAAAGAACGAACGTTTGTTTGTGTGCGTTTCTCAAACACATTCACGCATACACTCACTCACTCTCATTCACACACACACACACACGTACACACATGTTGAATGATTGAAGGTAGGGGTGGTGTGACTAGTGTGTATTTATAAACGTCTGTGCTTCGGGGGATTAATAAAGTTGCGAATATATATATATATATATATATATATATATATATATATATATATATATATATATATATAGTAATAAATATATTAATAATTATATATATATATATATATATATATATATATATATATATATATATATATATATATATTTTCACATCCGTATACAGATGAATGGAAATATAAGGCTTGTATAGAAGCTGATTTACCAACACCCATGTGTAAACGAATTAAAAATGAGAAGGGTGCACATGGGTGTATTTACAAACCTACGTGAATAGATAAATGAAAATGTAAGTGGGTGTATTACAAGAGTGATTTCGTAAACATCCTTGTACAGATGGAAATGAAAACTGAGGAGCATGAAGAGGTGTGGCGTTTGAACCCGAAAGGTGGTTGTAGAACCTGGCTCGAATGAGGCAACGTTGCAAAGAATTCGGGAAAGAAAGATTTTCTCAGCCGTGAAATTCGAGGATTGAAATATGGAGTTTGAGATCGACATCTTGATCTTGGGCCAGTTTTTGAAAATAATTGGTATTTTTGCTCTCTCTCTCTCTCTCTCTCTCTCTCTCTCTCTCTCTCTCTCTCTCTCTCTCTCTCTCGTTATTATACAATTATTAAGTGTGCAGTGAGTGATTGTAACTGGATGCAGACATACACACACACACATACACACACACACAGTGTCTCAACATTCTGGTTCTTAGTTCTTGGCCTTTTCAGCGACGAATCAGCGTCGGATTACCACCAGCTTCATACTGCTTAGATCAGTAGAGGCCCATTGGATTTTTAGGGGTCGATTTAGGTCTTATCCAGGTGGAGTACGATCGTTATGCCCTGAGCAAATGGCTGATTCGTGTTATAGTTATTTAGTGATACACATTATGCATCCTGTAGTTTGTTGACGTATACATATGAAAGTAAAATCTGATTTGATATTACATTTTGCCTTCCCGGAAATCTACCCATTCTACGGACTCTGTGCACCATATTTCACTTACTAGATCAGAACAAACCCCTCTTGGTTATTGCTATACACCATCGTTACGAGATACTGCGCAATTCTGGCAGCTGTTATGATTTATGTTTTTATACTTGAAGATATACATGAAATCTTTAATCATACTCATTTCATACATTTTATAAGCACTGAAGGCAAGAAGACATTGTTTGATGCCTCTACTCGTTTTTCAAAGTAGGATTCCAGCTCACAAGGAGCGTCATTAGCCTCCTCACAGGGCAGAATCTCCGGTTGGGGGGAATTTGTAATATACTATATATATATATATATATATAATATTATATATATATATATATATATATATATATATGCGTGTGTGTGTGTGTGCGTGTGTGTGTGTGTGTGTGTGTCTGTGTCTGTGTCTGTGTGTGTATTCACATTCATTCATACATACATACATGCAAACCGTTGGGGTGTAAGTGTAAGACTAATTATGTATTGTCTTTCACCCACACTCACACACTCGTTGTTATGGGAAACAACACCATACTTACTAAGAAGAATTTAGCCTTTACTTCAACACTAATCCCGTAATACGTGAAGTTTATTGACTTTTCGTATGCAATTATGTAAACTGTAGTCATTTCGTCCGAAATTATTTTCTTTTATTTTATAGACATTTCTTGAAATTATGTTTAGCTCCCCCACCCCCTCCCCCCACTTGTTTTTTCTGTCCTGCCAATTCTATCTTGTCAACTATGAAACAAAAAAACTCCATTCCTCTTTTGACTAATTTCATGGATTTTTTTTTTTTTTTAGTCGCCTCCTTTTCAGTAACTCACCGTTTATTCATACGCCCTCCCAGTAGTGTTCTTTGCATTTCTATGACCTCATAATACCTTGACTCATTTCTGAAGATATTTTGGGCACAATCTCTGAAAGGTTTCTGGCCCTTTATTTGCTGTGATATTTTTGTGACCGTTCTAATTATATATGTTTTGTGTTTGTTGCCACTGGGCACATAACACCTTTCCTGTAGTAGGAAAAGGGTTACAAGGTACTTGTCAGTGCAACAAGCCCTCAAGTATTCGGCAGTCCCACGTTTTATGTAACCTTCGTCCCTCTTTTGTTTACTTTTCTTTTTTTCGCTGTGTTTGGTCCCTTATTTATCTCTCTCTCTCTCTCTCTCTCTCTCTCTCTCTCTCTCTCTCTCTCTCTCTCTCTCTCTCTCTCTCGAGCAACAACAGATTAGCTTAGAATTCTGGTACTGCTGAATAAAAAAACGAAGTCAGAACATTTTCTCTTTTGTGATGGTGCTTACATGTAACTATCTTTCTCTTTTGAGACGGGTACCCATAATTATGTAAAGAAATGGTTTGTAAAATGATACATACATACGATACATACATATATACATGCATACATACATACATGCATACATAATTAGCCTTAGAGATAGGTCAGTGCATTGCTAGGTAGATCCGAGGTACTTGAATATTAATTAAAATTAACTGACACTGATATCCGTAATACTCCTAAATGTCCTTTTATGAGTTTTCTGTGTGGCCTGCAACACTTTCTTTGAGTTGCACAAGTATTTCTCACCAGTCACCTGAAATACTGTTTTGGAACGAAAGGTTTGCCTCCTTCCCTTTCCTTCGGAGCAGCCTGAGACCAAAAACTTGATTTGGGTTTTGTGTGAGAAGTTACTATTACCGTTTCTCTTTATCGGAGAATTCCTACTGAAGAATGTTTCAGCAGTGTCTCAGATGTAAAGACATATCCTCGCGAACTGAATTAGATTGGCGTGCATACTCATGTGCGTGCGTTCGCCTTTATATATGTATCTATGTATGTGTGCATATGCTTTATAAACACGTAAACGTATACCGAGAAAAGAATATGTGTCCATTTCTTTCAACAGCCATACTGAAGGCATGACTTTCGTGTTTTGTCTTCATCATCTCTATCTTCCCATCGTTTCCCATTTCATCCCAGGAGAACAATTCTTTGTGTGTAGCCTTCATCTTCCTGTTGGGTCTTGATTTCTCTTCATTTCAGTTCATCCCTGAACAGGAGGTGCCTTTCTTGCCTCTTTGGCATTCATCATTTCCAATATTCCTTCCCATTTGTTCTTCCTTTTTTCCTATTTTTCAAAATGAGGATATTCCTATCTTCCGTCGACCCGTATCTTCCCATCGTATCATTATCTTCCTACTATCTGACCCTTCTCGTCCTCTTTTGTTCAGAAGTCATCCGTAAGACTCCTGTCTTGCGGACCTGGCCGTGCTTTCCCTCCCTCTTTATGTTTCCTTAGTCTCTCATTCCTTCTTTCCTTATAATTGTCCGTTCTTCCTTTCTTTGCCTTCCCTGCAGACGCTCCCTTCTTCAGACTAGATTCCTTTCCCAGCATAAGTCTTGGTTTACCTTCCCTTCCTATCCACATTTCTCACATGTTTATCATTCATACTTGTATTATTCCTCGTACCCTTCATACCCTCCAGAATGTGCATCCTGATCTTACCTACTTATTTATATTTCCTACTTTTTTCATTCCTAATCTTCCTTTTATTTACTCAGACGCCTTTCTCCCTTTCCATTATCTTCGATTCTTCCCAATAAATGAGGTTTTTAGAGGCAGAAAGATCTTCCTAGATAGGAGTCAGGCATTGGAAAGGCCATCGCTTTGAAGCCTCGTACCCCAGTGCCGGGATGGCACTCGTACGCGTCGTCAGCTTTAGGCAGGAGGAGAGAGAGAGAGAGAGAGAGAGAGGTCTCTTTGACGTTCTGGTGCTCTCTCTCTTCTCTCTCTCTCTCTCTCTCTCTCTCGTCCGGTTTCGATATGAAATAGTGTTCGGATGTTTTAGATGCCCGAATTCTCTCTCTCTCTCTCTCTCTCTCTCTCTCTCTCTCTCTCTCTCTCTCTCTCTCTCTCCCTCATGTATATTCTTTGCATCGTCAATGAATGATTTAGATGATCCACATGAATACCATATGCAAGGAGTTACAAGGATTAGGATGTCTCAAAGACTTGTTAGTCCATCCGAGGATACATCGTGTGCTCACCTATCTCTTGGAGCAGGTTTTACTGTTCATTCACTGTATCCTAATGATTTTGTCTAGCTTTCTTTTAAACTCTTCCACACTATTGCTGTTTACAACTCCTGGTAGCAGTTTATTCCATGTGTCACATATCTTGTATGTGAAGCAGTTCCCACAATGAGATGTGTTGCATCTCTTCAGTTCTAGTTTCCACCCATTATTTCCTGTCTGGTTTTCGTTTAATGTAAATAGGTTACGGTCTACTTTTGTTATGCCTTTCAGTATTTTGAACGTTTCTATTAGTTGTCCTCGCAATCGTCGTGTTTCTAAGCCATACATGTTCAGGCTCTCTAGTCGTCTTCGGTAACCTATTTGCCTGATGGATGGAATTAACTTTGTGGCTCTTGCTTGTACTCCTTCTAATCTATTTATGTCCTTTCTTAGTGTTGGTGACCGAATCTGTACTGCATATTCAAGATGAGGTCTAACTGTTGATGTGTAGCGCTGCAGCATCGTTTCCGTGTTTCTGTATTTGAACTGCCTCTTTATGTATCCCACTAGCTTCTGTGCCTTCTTTTCAGTTTTGATGGACTGTTTTGTGTATTTTACGTCCTTGTTGGTAATGACTCCACGGTCCTCTTCTTGTTCTACACTATACTCTGTTTTTTTCCATCTGTCCATCTGCCTGTAGTGTTTTCGTATGGTAACACTGCGTCCCGGGCTTTAAACAGTTACGCTATGTCTAAGTTTTAGGTGGATAAAAGGATATCTGGGTGTACATTTGCAACTGAGAAGTGTTTTAATAATTTACTGTATGCGAATTACACCGTTAATATTCGAAATATTATATTATTTAAAGCCCGGGACGCAGTGTTACCATGTGCAAACACCACAGGCGGATGGACAGATGGAAAAAAACAGAGTATAGTTATGTCATTCCCAAGCTGCATGAAGTTGGCATTAGGGTGGTTTCTTCCTATTTGTAACACTACACTTATCCAAGTTAAAAGGCATTTACCATTTTTCTTGACAACTCTCCTATTTTCTTTAGATCATTTATTAAACTTTCCACTGTATCTGGGTCTGCTGCACTTACACCTAGTTTGGTGTCATCTGCAAGTTTGGGTATCCTGCTAGTTAAGTCTGCATCAATGTCATTAATGTAAATCAAAAACAAGAGAGGGTCAAGAACAGAACCCTGAGGAACTCCGCTTGTTACATCTGCCCATTCTGATTCTTCACCATTTATTACGACTGTGTTTTCTGTAAGTTAGCCAGTCTTCGATCCAGTCTGCCATTTCTCCTACAATTCCTAAAGCTCTAACTTTTGTCATTAGTTTCTTGTGTGGAACTTTGTCAAAGGCCTTTTGGAAATCTAAGTAGAGTATATCTATTGCTCCACTACTGTCGTAAATACCAAGAGCTTGTTTTGAAAAAACCCCAAGAGGTTTGATAGGCAGGATCTGTTTTGTCTGAAACCGTGTTGGCTGTTTCACAACAAATTGTTTCTATTTATATTTGTCAACTATCGTGCAGTTTTGTCCAATACCTGTATGGTATTACTAATCGGTTTTACTTAATCAGCAGCGAAGAAACACAATTACGGAAGACTCTCTCTCTCTCTCTCTCTCTCTCTCTCTCTCTCTCTCTCTCTCTCTCTTTCGCGGCATAGACCGTTTCATTCTGTTGGTTTTTATGTATTTGTTACTTACTTTTTCTACCACACACTCACACAGAATTATTATTATTATTAATATTATTATTATTATTATTATTATTATTATTATTATTATTATTATTATTATTATTATTATTATTATTATTATTATTATTATTAGTTATTATTTGGCGTCCATGTCATTTTCTTCCTTTAAAATGTACTTTCACTATTAATCCCTTCCGTCTAAATATTTTATGAATTGTGTATATGTACATATATGTGTGTGTAATGTGTGTGTGTTTATACATACACTTGTATTTTCATAGACTTAGACATTCCTTTGAATTATTAAAAATATACGCACTTCAGTTCTTATCTCGAAATTAGCCTTAGACCTTTCAAATACCCACTTTCGTCCTTAGTGGCCCCAGGTCAAAATCTGCTTCGTTCCATTAGTTTTCCGCTGATGGTCGATTGGTTTCAGGTACCCATCTCTCTCTCTCTCTCTCTCTCTCTCTCTCTCTCAATGAACTTTATCACTTTTGCCTCTCTAAGTTTTTCTTATCCACCCACCCACTATATTATTTTTCTTTATCTCTGTTGTCCTATATATATTGCATTTGGTTTTCTTCTTTATTGTACTTAACGACAGTCTCCGAACACCTGTAAAACTCAATGAGGTCAATGGAAACTCTACTTACCTTGGCCTGCCTAAATGATCTCGCCAGGCTACCTCTTCTCATTGCGTACATGCGGGGAAATCTGCGATCCTCTGATTATTATTATTATTATTATATTATTATTAAAAAATCCTCATAGTAGCACGAGTCTTCAAATGGAGAAACAAATCCACAGTTATGTAAATGTACATACACTTAAATTTAAAACTTTAAGGATAGCTTTCGGGAATCGCACAGATTCCCGCCGAAAGCTATCCTTAAAGTTGTAAATTTAAATATATTATATACATTTACATAACTGTGGATTTGTTCCTCCATTATTGTTATAATTATTATTCAGAAGATGAAACGTATTCTTATGGAACGAATCCACTGCGGCCATTGACTCGAAGTTCAAGCTTCCAAAGAACATGTTACTCATTAGAAGCAAGAAAAGGCAAAGGGAATACAGAAAGAAGAGATTTCGCTTATTAAAACAGATAAAGAGAATTAAAAAATAGATAAAATGCACTAAAGCATAAGTAGAATAGTATCAGGGTAGTAATGAAGTTCTGAAGTTCCACAGTCCCCGAACGGTGTGAGGAGTAAAGGACCTCTCGAACTGAGAAGTTAGACAGCGAGGCTAAACATGGACTGCACATTGGTGCTGCTCTTCAGCGAATCTGGTTTTTCTCTCTCGGCAGGTAAAGGCGATCAGGGGTCAATTGTGAACGAGAAAGGAATACAACTTATGAAAAAGTGGCAAACGAGAGACGATCTGTCGATGGTCCAAGTCATAACTGCTACTGTTACGAAACGAGAAACCTACCTCTACGAACCACTCTTCCTAAAAGAGATAAATCTCTGGCAGAAGAGACATCCACACCGGAGAATAGTATGCCAGTAAAGGAAGTGCAAATGACCTCAAACGGGTTGCACTGATCTTGTCGCTTGTAAATATGGGTATGAGGGAGGCTTTACGAACAGTATCTGACTTCGGTGCGGCTCTTGCTGAAACTTTATTAGATGTTTCTCAAATGTTAGGTGTGAGTCAAAAGTTGCACTTAGAACAGTGAAAGCTCCTGACTCATTCAGCAAAGTCCCGTCCACCTGAAGGGGAGTGTCGGTGGAAAAGCTGTACGAGATCTGCTAACCAACAATGTCGATATTTAGGATGCTGACAAGTTTTGGAATTTTCTTTTGGCTTTTTTGTTTTTTGACCCACAACTTTCTCTCCAGAATTCTCTAGTTCCTTCTTTATCATAATAAAATGAAACGGCACTTCTTGAAGTTCTCGGCTTTAAAGATTCTATTTTCCTCTATCGATGAATGGGAATGAGTTCGGGATCGTCACGAGGAATCGACCAGATTTCCTACTGATTTATGAATGAAATGATTTTAGTCGCGTGATTTCATTCCGATTTAGTTGTAAAAACAGAAAAGAAAGTTACTCATAATATTTTTCTTTCTCTCTCGTTTTTTTAACATCGAAAATGCTCAGACTGGAGTGCGCCAATATCTCACTTCCGGTAGAAACGTGGCACCGGTGTCGTCTGCTGGAATCGCAGCAGGAAAAGTATGATAAGCAGGAGGCCGCACCTGCTTGGATGTGCCCCCCGCCCCCACACAACCTCTTCAGTTCACAATTTCCCAGTTGTCAGGTCGAAGACTTTCTCGCCCTTGGACTGGATATGTTATTGAACTTCTCAGCTAAATTGTATGATTTCAAGTAGTCTTCAAGTGAGACTGTGGTCGAGTATACCATACAGAATCTGATTCAGAATTGTTTCGGTCTTTGGTAGTTATGTTGTGAATTGTGCATTACCTATACAAATACCATCATAAACGAATAGATTATTGCTGTTTTGTAATGAAAGTACTCTGTTACGTATGTAATCGTCTAATTAACGTTGACTTTTGCCGATATCACAATTTTATCTCTCGATGTTGGGATATCGAATGTAATACAGTGATTCCCATATACCAAAAAAAAAAAGTATGGTAATGAAAGGGAAACTGTAGTTTGGCGGTCAACATATCGAGATATCTAGCCGTGATGTGTAAGGCTTGGAGAAATAAAAAAAAAACTGTTTTTGATTATTTTCCTAGAGATTTTTAAAGAGGTTTTTATGACTGAGGTGGATTCATGGCTACTGAAAGTTTTAATAACTTTAAATTTCGATCTTTCGTTTGTTATTTATTGAAACTAAATTAATTGATGTAATTTGACACCATGGTCTTGGGAGCTATTTTCGTGCATGACTTCCGAAACTCCTTTCCATGTAGCCTGTTAACTCTTGATAGCTATTGTCCTATTGTTGGATAATTGAGCTTGAGTATTAAGGACAAAATAGCTCCAACTGTTGGTTGTTACTGACCTTGGCTGTCTCAAACTATTGATATTTCGGAGTCCATAACATCCCACGTCATTCTAGCGATCGTTGGCAATTGGCCATTATGGCTTCAGGAAATGTTGGCAAATTGTATTAAAGTTTATCGTTATCTTTTTAAGTAAAGGGGGGGGGGGGGCTAATATCTTGCAGGTTCGTTAGGGCTAGGTATATCTATAGCTGTAAAGTCTTGATGACTTAACGGGGGTGAAAAATTGACTGACGCAATAGACACTGGGAATTTCGTGATGGGTGTTACTTATTCTAATAGCAACTTCCCGTTGGGGGGTTAGTGCCGTCAGTGCATCTCACGAGGTGTACTGTAGTGATTGCTGAAGGCACCTAATTTCATCTAGATTTTAGCCTTTTACTTGACATCCATTCCTCTTCCTTTTTTTTCATCTTGGTATCCAAACTCAGTAACTGTTGGTTGTTTCTGCTATTGTGAGGTTTCTTTCAGTTTCAATTGCAGGTCCTGCTACTTGATATTACTTACAAATTAAAGTAACGAAGATAATTATAATAACTAATTATCCTTTTGGAGATCCAGAACTCAGTACCATGTCACAGGTCACTATTGTAAACAAATTTCTGTTATTCTGTCTTGGTTATTGCATGTGAACTCTAGATTATATTCACTTCAAAAGAGGATTTTGAAGATATTTAGGGTATGTAGATTGGTCATTATGTATTACTCACTATTACCTGTATTATTAGTATCCATGGATGTTATTTGATTGTTATTTTTGCTTTAGTTCTGTTTTTGTTTTTTCCAGCATTTTCATCTATGAATGACTTTTACCTTGCATACTCATATCATTGTGGTTGTTGTCGTTTATACGATAAATGATGTTTCATCATATAAATACTGTAATAATGATCATGATGACAGTTTTTTTCTTGCTGCCATTATTGCAAATACCATTAATCATTTGTCAGCTTTTTGAGATGAAACGCGCCTAGTCCCTTTCGTCACTAAATGCTTCCTTCTCTTCTCCCTCAGTGGTGGAGCTGCTGGAGGAGTGAGGGAGAAGCAGTGGCCACCGAACAAGACTTACTAGAGCAGAAGCAGCAGCAGCAGCAGCAGCAGCAGCAGCAGCGGCAGCAGCGGCAGCAGCAGGAGCGTCTTCATCATTTTCATCCTCATCAGCAGCAGCAGCAGCAGCAGCAGCAGCAGCAGCAGCAGCAGCTTTATCAGCAGCAGCAGTATCGTCTGGGCGAAGGTAGAGTAAGCTGGGCAGCGGACATGAACACTGCTCAGCTGTAGAAGACCATGAGCGAAGAATCGGAGTCCTTAAACGAGGAGGAACGCAGTGTTTTTCGCCCGTTCACCCGAGAGAGTCTCGCCGCCATCGAAGCTCGCATCGCCGAGGAAAATGCCAAAAAGACCGAATTACAAAAGAAGAAGGACGAGGGGGAGGTGAGGCACAAGTCACGATCGAAGCCATAACTCAGTTGTTTGTTTGTTTGTTTTTTTATGATAGGCTTTGATTTTTTTTGCAAAGGGAGACTTAGAGAGTAAAGTTGTTAAATTCCTGTGGTTCAACTGGAAGACATAGGGTCTACTGTTCAACTTTTAAAAGGGTCCCTTTTTCAGTTGAGAGATTTAGAAAGAAAGGCTTCAATTCCACTAGGTTCCACTAGTCCCGATTCGGAGGATCATCTTTACAAAGGGAAATATTGAAAGTCAAGTTATAAGTCCTGTGATTAGAGTGGGAACAAATGATCCACATTCATGTAGAATGTCCTCTATTTTCAGTATGGGATTCCTAAGGTCATGTGTTCAATCTTGAATTTGAATTGGAAATTTGGGGTCAACTGATGTACTTTTTAGAGAGTCCCTTTTCATGATAGTGGAGTTATAGGTACTAGTATTTCAATACCCTCAGTGTCTACTGACGGAGTGTCAAGGGCAGTATTCCAAGACTTGTGGTTAAGGATTTCAGCTCCAGGAAGATGAAGTTTTCAATTGATCCAAGGAAATGAACAGTAAAACCACACGATTGTCATGAGACCCAAATTTTGTACTGTTTTAGGAAGTCTGATCATACTAGGACCACTCAGTAACCTCAATTCTCAAGCACTGTGAATATAGGACTGTTTGTGTGGAATCCTTCTTTGACAGTTAAAGGGTCAAGGGAGGATCTGCCTAAGGGGAAGAGTCCTAGAGTATATATTCTATTTCCCAATATCAGTGACTCGAGATATCCGGATTTTCGTTTAATTTCTTTAATTTCATTAAAAGGTTTTGGAATTAATTTGTAGAGTATTGGCACTTCAAAGTCATTTGTTGTCGTTAAATTCTCGGCAGGATTTTAGCAGTTTCCTAAGAGGAAATTCGATTTTGTCACGTATTTCAAATATTCTGTTGGGCGATCTCAAGACTTTGTCACCATGAGGTTAGAATCAGTTATTTTGGGACAATTATCAGAAGTCACGGGGCTTTGTTAATAATGTTAAATACCTAGAGGTCAGGGTAGGTTGACCCTATACTTAAAAAAAAGTAGAAACTATTTCTTCTGCCTTTGTACTTCATTCATGCTGTATTTTTTTCTGTTCTGACATGACATGCTCAGGAGGGAGGGCAACCATAGTCTTCACTCACTTGGACCGTCCGTTTTTCGAATATCATTGTAGAATTTTGACTGGTCTGTTAGAGTCATTCGTAAAGTATATACTTATGAAGTCACCATATTAATAGTCAGCCCAGTCAGCCTTGACAAAATCCACAGTCGAAGCTAATAGTATTTAGATGCCATTTTCAAGGTATCATGTCATTATAAATTTGGCCCTTGTTGACCTTTTTTTCCTTTGAGTCATATTGTTATGAGAACATTGAGTTATAAGCCAAAAAGTAAAGTATATGAATGTGGGGCAGAAACTGAGCAGCGGTGCTCAGTGTGAAACCAACCTGTGTCCGTGGGTGAAGGAAGACCCGATTTGCGTTGCCCTCCTTTCCAGTGTACTACCTTTAATGTCGTCCAGTATTAATCATGATGATGTTTTATAAATGTGTAGTTGATTGCCTTACTGTTTCTCCCTGTACCTTTTTCAGTAGCGTTCTATCTTGCAAGCTGTCAGCTGTTTATAGTTGTTGGCCCACTTATTTTATGTGCCCCCAAACTTGTTGTTGTTGTTTTGTTTTTAATGTTTTACATGTTGTCAAGAGATTCATCTGTAGAATTTAATGTGTCTGTCAGTTTCATGTCTCTTTAGTGTTATCTTTTTAGAGTTTAGAAAAGATATATGTGTGTATGTCTTGACCCAATTTGTTCCATTACGACCCCTTACATAGTGTTTTCGTTCTTGTTACTCCCTTTTATATTGTGCTGGTGCCCCCCATCCGCCCCTTACCCTTCCATGACCACTTCTATACCTACTTTATACCCTTTTAACGACTAACTTTGGTTTTGTTAATTAAAGAAGAGCATTTTCAGAATCTGGTTACTTACACTGTCCTTCTATCATAGCGGGATGTCTTGATTTGATTTGGCATCTCATGAAATATAAAGTTAATAATTCAGGAAAAAATAAATCTTAATCAATTCCACACGTCCCTTATGCATTGACCCGAATATTATGGCAACCCGAACTTTAAAATAAATCCTCGTTAAATAATTTCCCAAACTACAGTTTCAAGATAAGGTCAACTTCAAAGATAAATATTGAGGTCAGTTTGAAGACAGAATAAGAGCTACGGAACCGCAGGTAGCTTCTCGAACAGAATTAACACGTCAGACTTCTGAACCCTTTGCAAACTTTGAACTTCACTATCCTTTCGACCTCATGTCTTGAATTCTCAGGACTTCTGGAGTCCTCGTGGTATCCTGCCAGTGGTAATCCTTTTGAATCCCTCGCCCCATCCCACTTTTACCTAACAGCATTAATCTACAGTCCATATCCCCCAACCTATTTTATTTTCTTCCACTATATATCAACGGTGTCCTCATCTGCTATGTAGAGTAGCTTGTCAATCGGTATTTCCCAAAAAAAGAATAAATTAGTGTTTCTTCAGTCTAGAGGTGTTTGGTCGACAAATAAAATTAGCATTAGCATTAGAGAAAAACAAGTATTATTTGAATGTCTTATCTGAAAGTATATTATCTTTTCAAGGTGATTTTAGAAGTGTTTGTCGACTGAGAATAGAATTAGATTTTATCAAAAGGGACCTCATTTTGTCCACAGCCCCATCCTTTGGCCAAAGGAACTTTGATTAGTCAGTATCTCCACCAAGAGTTCATGATCCATTTCCCCTGATAGGCATCTGAGTTTTGGTTATCCTGGACTCACATAGAAGTCAGGTCATGACCTCTTGTTTTACTCAATGACTTATGACTAAGGACTAATGTCGTGTCTTTGCATATACTGATTCTAACAGCGTTCCAAAATGACCTGCATTTACTTAAAAACTGGAATAGTTTCATGACATAAAAAAAAGACATACGTATTGTACACTTTTCGCGGAATGACAGATTCTCTTAGCTGGAAGAGTTTCATTCCTTAAAAGGGAGAATTCGAAAGAAACGTTGAATCTCCCAACTCGGAACGACATTATCGGCAAGCCTGGTCCAATGATCGACCATGACGCCTTCAAGAGACAACACATATTTGTACACGATCGTTTTCTTCGCTGCTGCAAATGAAATTCAAGTCCTTTGTACGATAATCCGTCATCCCAGAACTTCCGCAGTGCCATGTTTATTGCTCTCATGTTCCTGACCTTTTACCGGTTGGCGACGGTGGCCTCTGACCTAAGCTTGTTACCCCTTAATGACATTTTACGGGGTTTCGCCCGATGATCGATGATTCCCCGCTTTGATAACCTATTGCGGTTTGTTTTTGCTGAGGTGTTGCCTCGCGTGACCTTTCAACGTAATGAGCAGAACTGCCTTTCACTGCCCTACATAGAGGAAGTTTCTGATCGGATTCTGACTCCCGGTTGGACGTCCTTCGACGCCTCTTTGCCTTTCTGCGGTCTTCTCCCAGCTGGCTAGGAAGGCAAAGAGTTCGATTTTCTGGATTAGGAATGTAGATATACTTTTCTCTCGTGATATTTAATCATACAGTGTCGACAAAGTGTGAAAGACTGATGTGATTCGAGTTTCTCCTTTACATGTCCAAATTTCATGAGATTCTAGTATCACTTAGCTTCCAGTTGTGGCGTGATTCTGGTATCTTAAAGCTTCCAGCGGTGATGAAATAAGGTTTCTTACCTTCCAACAGTGACGAGTGTCTTCCAACGTTTTTTGAGATTCTGGTACCTATTAGCTTTCAGTAGTGGCAAGATTCTGTCATCTCTTAGCTTCTAGGGACGGCAAGATTCCAGTAACTTGATGCTTCCAACTCTTCCAGGCGGTACTTAAATTGGCAACACTATTAAGATTTCGGTATGGGCAAATACTACAAATACGACAGCATTTTTTGCCTTCCAGTTTTGGGAAGTTCCAGCTTTGAATGTGATTCCCAAGGTGCTGGAACTCAAGTATTGTATGCAAACCTTTCAGTAGTACTAAGATTCGAGCGCAAGGAGGCTAATAACTTTCCAGAGATTCCAGAATGTCAAAGCCTCCAGCGCTGCTATGATTACAATCTCGTTGATTTCGAAAATACTTCCATTCCAGTACAGCAAAGCTTCCAATAGTTTTGATATTCCAAGACCACTCAAAAAGATTCCTACACCACTGAATTCGTGAGATGCAAACATGACTGAGTTTGCGGGATGACAGTGCTTCTTCCGATAACACTGAGAGGTCGGCAGGACCAGTTTTCTTGCTTCCAATAGACCTGCGACCCCTTCGGCCTCGCCCAGACTCAAATCATGCACGGAGGGCTCCCACCTTGCTCAGATACTCATATTATTTACCTTTCACTGACTGTACATTTAACAGTTTATTTAACTTCTGAAGTGATTTAGCTTTAAATGATTAACATACTGGCATGATTTAGCTTCAGATAAATGAGCTTTCTTTAACTTTAAATGATCAGACCTTGGATTATTTAATCTGGAATATAAAAGTTGCCGACGTTATTTATCTTGAAATGAATAAACCTTTGACATTATTTGCCTGTAAATAAATTTGTGTTTGACATTATTTAGCTTCACTTACCGAACTTCAAATGAAAAGCTTTTGACATTAAACAGACAAGCTTCCTGCTTTCCTCAGCGTCATATACAGGAGCTTCTGACCTCATTTCCAATGGAACTTGATTGAACTTTGGACATTCCCAAGTTTCTTACGTGACTGCTTTTCCGGCATGACAAAACGTCGAAGACCCTACCCGTAATCTGACATCATTGACGCTGCAGCATTAACCACTCCCTTCTTTTTAGGTGATGGTAAATATCTTATCTTCCAGTATCACTGAAGCTTAACGTTATTGGCGGTAACGCATCACCAATCATAAGTAACATTTCAGATACATCTGCCGGTCAGATACGAGAAGAAAGGAGCTTCAGTGATACCTGGTGAAGACATTTAGCATCAGCTCCGAGAAAACGGACTTGCGTTTCTGACATAACTGTAATACTTGGCTTCAAACGTGGCAACAGGATAACAGGGAAACTGGAGTATTTGTCACGGTATAGGATGCATTCATCGGCTTTCTGGTTGAAAGAAAAGTTGTTGCATGTTTTCAAAATAACTGGAGACATCGTATTATGAAAAAGATGTTATTATTTAATGTTCAAAAAGACTTTTCAATGAATGATATTAAAATGTTAACCGTTAAAAAGTTTTTATTGGTTTTCTTTCATATGCATATTCAAGATGAATGGAAGTGCAGACTATGCAGTGACAAATATTCAGGTGGATTGCCTATGGATGACCACGACTATAAGCATTAATAACCAAAATGGGGCTATTTTTATCTGTCTTCTGTATTCTCATTTTTATTCACCTTTCTTATAAATTTCAGAGTAGATTTCTCCCTCCCCCCCTTGAACCAAACTCATTGAAGAGATCGAGAGTTTTCTCCCCCCTCCCCCCGTAGCTTGAGCCTGTCTCCTGACTTTTTCATAACTATCATCTTGTTTCTTTTCCTTTTTTCCCCTTGTATAACTCCAGGGAGGAGGAATGAGATTTGGAAGAAAAAAGAAAGAAGTAAGATATGCTTGCTATATATATATATTATACATATCTTTATCTATCAAAACAAAAAAAGATTTTTCAAGCGTATAACACCTCTTGCTACGGGTTTAATACGTACCAAAAAATATATATAAGAGAGAACACTTAGATAGTTTATTAGACCGATTGCTGGTACCAGGACAGATTTCCTTTGATTTGGTTTATTTTTTGGTTTCATTTTCACTTTTTTCATTTTTAGTTTATATTGCTTTTGGTGAGAGTAGATGACGGAATGTCGACTTGATGATATTTGATACACGAATTGAGGAATGTGATTATTTACATGGAGAAATTGGAATTACATTCGGGTTCAGTAAATGTTTCATTGTCACTGAGTGACTGAATAATCAATGATAAAAAATAGTAATCGAATCTGAAAGATTTTTAACTTTAGTCGTGGCTGACGAATCTGACGGTTTTATTATCGTGTCCTGGCAAACTACCATCCAGAAATCGGTCGCATTGTTGACCAGTAGGTTGCCTGGGCAAGATTTATGAAACCTTGGTACTCGGTGGCCGCGGTTAAGGCGAAATGCAAAATTAGGATTTGCCACGAGTCCAGCACTTGCACATTTTCTTTGTTTTGTTTGTGGCAAATCCGAATGGATACGTTTTGCAGATCACTAAGTGAATAGAAGAACATTCATAGACCGAAGGACGAAGTGCGTTCGATTCCTGCCTGACTGACAGAGAAATCTCGTCACTTCTCGATTCTACCTCACCGAATCTTGTGTCTTTTGATCTGTTATTCCAACGCTTTGGCACCGGGTCTTTGGTGGAGGTTTCGCTTTAAACAACTCAAAAACAAAAGAACAAAGGGAAAAGTGTGAAATTGTCGTGATTTGATCGATCGAAGTGGAAATTATAGTAAGATATATGTTTAAAATTGAGACGGGAAAAATTTAAGATTTAACTGTAAAGTTTGTGAAATGCTTAAAATTAGTCTTCCTTCTGACTTAGGAATTCTCAAACAGTTTTTCAGACTGGAAAATTTGATTTGGAAACGAATTATTGTCGTCAGTGTAAAGTCTGATTAACTTGGATTGTATTTTGAGCGTCGCTCCGAAAGCTGTATTGAGTCGAGTTCCACCTTAGACCCTGTGCTTGGAAGTGTCTGTTGAACGAACTTCACTTTTCTTTTCTACCTGAGAGAGTTATTATTATGCCTGTCTGTGTTTGTCTGATCACTTATTGCGCCACTGTTAGTAGAAAACGGGAGGTTTTTTTGAAAATGTGCTGACCAGTGACTCGAGTTTTCCTACACACCGATTGCGGTGTCGTGGCTAACTCCCATTGGCCAGTAGTTGCGACGGATTATCCAAGCAACAGCCAATCGCAGACGTCGTCTTAACGGACGGTTGGTATCACTGCTTCCGGAGTGGATGGTTGGCAGCCCTTCTCGGGGAGTTCATTCCACCCAGGCTGGTGGTGGTGGGTCGTTTGTTCCATCCGCCTTCGTGAGATCGATTTCTGTGATTGGTCTTTCTCTCAAGTTGTGCCTTGCATAATCCCTGCCCAGTCTATTTTCAACAAACCTTCGACGGCTTGCTATTGATAATCACATGTTTGCAACATACGTAGTGCCTGAGTTGTTGCTCCCGCCTCACGCGAGGTCACTCAATTTGACCTATGGCCTCTGTTGACCTGTTGAAGCCGTTAGGTACCGTCCCTGTTATATGGCGTTTCATTCCAACCAGAACATTTCGTGGTATTTGACCGCTGATTGTATTTAGGCTTTCTGAATACAATCACACCACAAGGAAAATTCTCACCTTCGAAATTGATGATTACAGTAATTGCAGGTTTCATTTTGCTTGGCTTCCTCAAGTGAGGAAGGAATTGATGAGGGAAATGAAGAAGAAGATTTGAATTGGTAAATCAATTGACCAAATTGTACGAAGTAGTCAATGAGTGACTCGACCTCCCTTTTGAAATCATAAGATCATTTTCACCTGTGTCATTCAGGCAGCGGGGGGACGTTCTCCCAGGAATTCTTTCAAGACGCCTCTCTGTCTGTCTGTCTGTCTGCATGAGGCACAGATCAAGCCAGGTCACATCGGGTCAAGACGCTAAAAGCAATTCGCTTGAACACTTAAGAAAGAAAAAGAAAAATAGTTTGGTTTTTGTATAGTGTTACAGTCACTTTTTCCACTAGTGTAGTTGATTGTAGTTCCGTCACTCAGTTTCTTTTTTTTAGTTTTAGTTTGTTTTTCTTGAGTTTTATTTATGATTCGCCTGATGAAAATGCTCAAGGAAAAGATAGATATCTGTTTGTATAGAATCTTTTATAGAATCCTTTTTTATTGTTATTATTATTATTGTTATTATACTGACACAGATACAAGTTCCACTCTTTAGCTCGTGACCTACTTGGAGCCTGTTTCTTGAATCCCTCTACTTCTGCTATATTATTGATTTTCTTTTATCTCTCGTCGTATCTTGATATCTTCTCAATTTCAAGTTATTTCTCATTCATCAATTTTGAATATTTTGGAACTGACACACTTTGGAATAATAAATAAGAGTATAGTGTGAACTGATTTTAGTCTATTGATATTTATTTTAAAAAAACATTTTTTCAGACTGACGTCTAATGTTTTAACATTGTTTGTCGTGTGATTTCTACACAAAATGTTTGTTTATATGCTTCTTTCACCCTCCCCACTTGTTTCCCCTTAGCTTCCCCAGACTGTCTCTTCCCCATGAGTTCCCCTAAACAATGTTTGTGTTTGTATGTGTGTTTGTACGTCTGAAATGAAGTAAAGAACCCCCTGATTGTTGTTTTTACCCTTTTCCGCTCCTGTTTGTGTGTCTATGTGAATATGTTGTTGGTTATTGTCATGTGTTCAGAGAAATGAAGTACATAACCTCTCTCTTTTTTTATATATACATATATAACTCGAGGCCAAAAGTATAATGAAAGCATAATGAATAGTAATTGAATATATAATTTGGATTATCGATCGACTTCATTTAAAAGTTGAATGAGTTATTTGCCAAAAATACTTTGAATGAAATAGCTTCTCCTTAGGAAATATATAATTATATATATATATATATAGATATATATTATATTATATATATATATATATATATATATATATATATATATTTCGCTTATGGTTTACCAAATTATTTTCAAAGAACTGGTTCGTAGGAATATTGTATTAAAACCAACTTTTGAAAGTGTTCACAAGTTTAATGAAAATGCCGTCAGTCAGATGTAGAGAAAATAAATAACTATTGAATTTTACAATGTGACAAACGGTACAGTTAACTAAGAACTATACTTATATATATGTATACATATATGTATATTTTTTATAGCACTGTCCAAGTTGTCATCCAAACTCTTTAAGATTAAAATGAAAAGAAATGTCGTTTCATTGTATTTTTGGCCACCAGACACAAAACTTGTCTCATTCGTTGTCTGTGCATTGTTCGCCGGGAAGATAATGATGATGATGATGATGTTGAGGGCAGCGAGGATAATGAGAAGTGTTATCTTCATTATCTGCTGCATTTAAAGAAAGGTCGTCGTGGGAAGCAGCCGTGACGTGATGAGTTCGCTCCCCAACAGTATCATGTCACGAATTGGTATCGCTTCTGCCATGCTTCGTTTTTTATTGTTGCCATTGCAATAGCTACGTTCGGTGCTAAAGATATTGTGTCTTATCATCATCATCATCATCATCTTCACGTGAATGTAGTATATATATATATATATATATATATATATATATATATATATATATATATATATATATTTATATATATATATATATAGTATATATGTGTGTGTGTGTGTGTGTGTGTGCGTGTGTATCTATCTATCTATCTATCGATCTATATATATATGTGTGTGTGTGTGTCTATCTATCTATCTATATATATATATATATATATATATATATATATATATATATATATATGCATACACATTACAGTATGTGTTTTTGAAGAAATGAGAACCAGTGGAAGCAACAACACACCATCCAGGGGATCCGTGATTTTCTTTTTCTTTCTTCAGTAATTTATTGTTTCCTCAATACTGCCCCAAGATCAAGAGCCCGTGCTAGCATAAAGCAGCACAATCTACATCAGCAGCAGCGACAGCAGCAACAGCGTCAGCAACAGCACCCACAACAAGCACAGCATTTTTCGGACCTAAGTGTCATTGATTCTCTCTCCTCCACTGCAACAATAACTGGTTTCGTCTACTTTTCGAAGCATGAGTGAGTGAGTGAGTGAGTGAGTGAGTGAGGCGACTCCTTCCCACTTGGACTCGGGGCAATCAATCATTCATGGATTGCACTGTTTAGTCAGTGTCTTTCCCTCTCACCCTTCCTGTCGTTCTTTAGAACTCTCTGCCTCCTGTTTTCCTGAATTGACACTCTTATGTAGCCTCTTTCGGGATTTTCCTCCCCCATTTTTCTCGTTTCTAACTGGCCTAGGCTACATAAGGACAGCAGTAGGTTGCCAGTCCTGAAGGCCTATATAATAACAAATTCGGCTTTCCATCTTCTTTAGGGAATCATCTTCAAGTCGTGGCTTATGTTGCCGGTCCTTCAAGCACCAATCCTGTTGCACTCCAAGATGAGAGAGAGAGAGAGAGAGAGAGAGAGAGAGAGAGAGAGAGAGAGAGAGAGGTAAATCCCTACGTGGCAACTTTTGGCGCGGTCGAGATACCATCGTTTGATTTCTGGCACATCTCTTGTGTCATCGCTTGCTGGTGTTCTCTTCGTTGCTCGTTGTGTAGGTACTGCAGGAAGAGTGAGTTTTCCCCCCCATGAATCCCGTCCTTGGGGATCAGATAGTACTCCGTAGGAACCCTCACATGGGTGCGTTATTCACATACACATACACACACACACACAAGTACAATAGCAGTCCCAACCTATGTTGGCGGTGTGGACCAAAGTTTCAGGTTATGACAGAAATAGCGTATTGATCGTCCTGCTGGTGACTCATGCTCTCTCTCTCTCTTTCTCTCTCTCTCTCCTTATCTCTCTCTCTCTCTCTCACACACACAATTATATATATAGAATATAACAATACCTTACGCATTTCATCTGAATGTCAAGTATAAATCTCTCTCCTCCTCTCTCTCTCTCTACTCTCTCTCTTCACACACACAGTTTATACATATAGATATCAAAACACTTACGATTCTTACTTGAATTTTCAAGTTATAATAATCTCTCTCTCTCTCTCTCTCGCCCCCCCTCTCTTAACAGTATACTATTATCAAACACTTACGCATTCATACTTGAATTTTCAAGTATGTAATCTCTCTCTCTCTCTCTCTCTCGCTCTCTCTCTCTCTCTCAGTATTCGTTTCATTACCTTCGAGTGCTAATTTGGTCTTGTATAGAAAAACCAATGTACGGTTATCTTAAGTTAACATGTTGTAGGTCATAACTTCAGTTATTATTATTATTGTTGTTGTTGCTGCTGTTGTTTCTCTGTTGACCTTGTCGTGTCCCCTAGAGGTCAGCGGCTAATACTGTTTCTCCTTCGTGGTTTCAGTCCAAGGAACCACCTTTCATTTTGATCTTTTATTTGTGTCGAAAGAGGAATGGATTTTGAGTGAACTTTCATTCTATGAGACGAAAGCAAGAGAATGAAAGAGAGGAACACGAGAGTCATTATGTGAATGTGGAGGAGAAAGAGGAAAAGTAAACAACACCCCCCCCCCCCCACTTATATGTTTTGGAAATATTTGTTAGATTTTGAAATCAAAATCCTCTGCTTTTTGTCTTTGTGCCAATCATTAATCCAGTCTGTCTTATTTGTCTGTCGCGTGTCTGTCCTGTGTGTCGATGGTGGTGAATGTTGTGTGTTGCTTTCCCTTCCCATCCCCATTTTAAACCCCCGCCCGCTTGTGTGTAAGCCCCCTGCCCCCTATCAACGAGCCCCCTTGCACCCATCTATGCCCTATTTCCGTATCTCATCTTGTTCTTCTTCCTTCTCTCCTTCCCCGTTTGATAAACAGAAAGGCAAGAAGGGAAAAGGGAGAGGAGGAGGTGGAGGAGGAGGAGGGGGAGGAGGAGGAGAGGTATTTTTTTTACATGATATATATACTATATTGCAATCTTGCGGCTTATGACTTACCAATAAATAAAAAACCGTAATATGACCGTGTGCTCGAACACTAGGATGGCTAGGCTTCTGTAACCTTGGTCTTCAATCAAAATCCTTCTAAGTTATGAAGTTATTCAGTCATTCTATTCTATATAAAATACACTGTGCAGCTACCTATGATTATTCATGTGTATCGTGTCATTGTAGATAAGTACTACCGGCTCCACTCAGGTATTTAGCAATTATTTATGAAAGCCGATTTTGTCCGCAATAAAGGACTCGTTGACTTACCCACCGACGCCATCCTAGTGGAGATTCCCCGTCCAAATAAAAGAGAGAAGAAAAGCGGAGACGCTGGGGGAACGATGAAGCGGAAGGACCTCTGTCCTAGATTCACTCCTGAACAAGACAGACGTCTTTCGAGGCTCTGCATGTGACCCTTTGTTTGGGGATAGGTGTTGCCCCACAGAAAGAAGCCCGGGTGGTTTTAGGAAGCAGTCAAGCCTCACAAAATCGCAGATCCGAGACTTCATTTTGAAAAGCACCTATTCAGAGTCCCTGTTGAAACGTTCATTACAGAAACACAGCCAAAACATAGTCATAAACTGAGAGTATTCTGCGGCTCTTCCCAGAATCCAGTAATCTATGGCTGTGTTGTGATCTTTGTGTCCTGAGGGCTGTTCCCCCAGCGTTTCCTGGCCCCCCCATCTCACCCCACCCCCCTTTCAACACTCACAATGAACACACTTCCCTTAGAAGATAGCGCAAGCCACGGTTGATTTAATAGAAACTCATTTTTACTGAGAACTATCACACACCCGTAGAGCAGAGAACGCCTCCTATATAATATTTTTCCTAACTCTCCTCACCCCATAACCACTTGGTCACTTTGTTTCATATTTGGACTCTTCGTCACCTCTTCACCGATCTGCTTGTCCATAAAGATTCAGAATTTCCTGTACATAATTCTTGTCCACATCCTTAATTACTTATGTATATATACAAGCACACGCTGGCTCACACATGTACTACATTGCCTACAGACTCATGATTACACATACGCATAGGTCTGTCTCCACACACACTCACTCGTGTGAATCGTATTTAATCTCATGCACGATGACGTAATCAACTGTCAAATACAAATGGAGAAAAAATTGCAAAGATTTTTGTCACTGCAACACACACTGGTCGGTATCATGTTACAAAATTTGTGGATTTTCATGAAAGTGAAGGAATTTCGTATTCCCTTGTGTGTAGTGATTTCCACTTTTAAAACTGTTGGAATTTGTTTCGCTAAATTGAATCTCTTATCGATGTCCTCATTTACGATTTAATTTTTGCTATGGCTTTTAAAGATAAGCACGAGATTTTTCCGACTCGTGTGATGTGCTCAAGTATAGAAAACACACTGTTAATCATTGGAATCCTTCACTGGTGATTTGGATATTCATTCCTAAGTTTTATCTATTGGCAAATTAAAGTGTACTAATGAGCATGAGTATATATTCACACAGCACAGTATAAAAGCCTCTTTTTTTCATTCTGAAATAATGTCTTTGTTTGTGTTTTTTATTTGTGAGTGTTCAGGTGAATGACGTTTGCTGTTTGTGAATCAAGTTTGATGTTTTTCGTCATTTTAATCAGTTGGACTGATTTATTGCTGTTTGAGAATGAAATGAAGGGGCTGTGCTTTATTGCGGAATCCGAAAACGAAAACGGAGGCCAATAGAATAGAATGATGCCATGTAGTACCAATCATCAGAAAGTGTCGTCACTCGAGTGTTTTTGGAAAATCCGTTTGTTCATCGTCAATTCAAGAATCTGCTGATCCTAAAAAGTCCACGTTTGATTAAGAACTGTAAATAAAGCTATAATTAAATCCAGGTTATTAACGATGTACTGTTGCTCTTATGAAATACAAATGATTTTTGCAGATGCAAATATACTGAATACATTTAGGATATTATTGACGATTTGGTTTTTATATTGAGAAATACAAATTGGTTTTGAAAATGCGTAGGAAGTCGGGAATACGTATTTGAATTTTTATACTGAATATTTAAACCTGAACAACAAAACGCGGCGATCAGCATTGCACGCAGAATTAATCTACTGTTTTCATTCAGACTCAGATAAAACGTGGCAAGTTATATGACACTGGACGGCAAAGTCTTCAGTTTTCAAGAAGCGACTTGGCACTGAGTAGATTTTTCTCGTGTCAAGTGCAGAGCAGGGAGAATGGAAACTGTTGTGGCCCGGGTGCGCGCGCTTGTTAAGAGAAGCTGGTTGGTGTCGCTCTTCGAGAGAGAGATTACAAAGGTCATCCATCACAAGGGGATTATGACCAATAAAGACCTAGGAAAAAGTACCTGTTTTTTAAGAATCGCGTTTATATCTCACTAATAACAGCCACAAATAGTTTCGTGAATCTGTTGGCCTAACGTCTTCGTTTGTCGGTTCATTTTATTCACACACACACACATACACACACACACACACACCAAAACGATCGTGCTATTCATTATATATTCTCATCTTAAATGTTTCTTGTTTGATAAATGGAGCATGGGCCTTTTTTTTCTAAAACTGACACGCCATCTCATTCGAAAATATTTCTCATCACTTCATCTGTGCTTCCTTCATCGCAGGTCAAGCTGAGTAAACGACGCTGATTTGTATGCGTACTAATACATACATAAGATGCATCAGTAGATTTCAGATATTCCATACTACACAACTTGACGCCTGATCACTCAATATGCAATTCACTTGACACGTAACGAACATCTGAACGTGCAAATGACCAAAATCAGGAAAGGGTCGATTACTCCAGTTTAACCGAAATCACTTCCCTCTTCCCCAAAACCACGTCACCCGTCCAAACAGCCCATTCACGCCCATCCACGCCCATCCACGCCCTTACTTCCACGCCCTCCTTCATCAGTCGGAGGCGTGTTTCAGTGACTGGTTGCATTTTAATCCGACACTTTTACACAAAAGGAAAAAATGAGACATTACCCAAGACCTCCTTGACAGGCTTATGGTAAGTCTTGGCGGTGCTTTCGTGCAAACACACACACACACACACACACACACACACAAATATACGTGTATTGAAAAACAAAAACAAAAAAGTTTTCTGGAAGAAATTGCCATTTTCGTGAAACCTGGTTTCTTGCTCGAGTGATTTTTTTTTCTTCACTCGTTTGTTTGTGATTCGCATTGGTATGTCAATAATATCCAAGTCATTCATAGCATTCAAAAGAGGTCATAATTATCATAACGACATGCCCCAGGTCTTGGCATAACCTGGGCATTAAACTTCACGAGGATGGGTTTCTTTGACACGATTTGTGGCTGCGCTGCCCGTGGTAGTGAGTAGACAAACTGCGAAGATACAAAAGGACAGATCTCGATACACACATACACACTCACACACACACACCCTCAAATCATTCATACTATAGTTGTTTTATCTGGAGGTACATGAAAACAATGTGACCTCGGTTGCCAGTCTCCGTAGATTTTCATCATCAAAGATAAATGGTTCTGTTTCTGGGACGTTTGTCTGCTTGAGCCTGCCGCCCCGCCATTCGGGGGGACACGTCCCTCAAAAGACATATATCTTTGAAACTGGTCTTTAGAGAGAAATTAGAATGAAGTGAAAGTCTTTGATGAAAATTGAGACCGTCATGTGTTAGACATGATTAACCATATAATCAACCCGGGCATATTTTTAGAAACAAATAGTTAGGTTAGAATTTTTGTTCATATTCAATTTTTTTTTGCGACTACCTCCCCGGGCTAGTTGTTATTTAGCGCAAAATAGTAGGTAGTTCTCTTAGAGATAATTCTAGTCAACCACTGTACAGAAATAGTGGAGCTCTGGTGCTGCATATATATTTTAGAGTAGATGTTAGGAGCATTTCGGAGTGATGGTAGTGAAAATTAATAGTTTGCTCAAATACATATATACATATATATATATATATATATATATATATATATATATATATATATATATATATATATTAGATAAGTATTTAGATCCAGAAAATATTGGTAAATAATAATAGACTGCTCTTAGAATTTGTTGAGTCTGATAAAAATTCCAGCATTTCTGTGTAGATTGTGACGCCAGTCCATCACTGGATTTATCAGGTATTCTTGAAATTATTATAGCATTTTTGCTCTTTAAATTTGATATATTTTTAAAATAAAATCTAAATAAGACAGACTACACTTTAGTGTATTATATGTGTACTATAGCAGATCGTAATTCTCAGAGATTTGAGTTAGCAGTATTATTATTATTATTATTATTATTATTATTATTATTATTATTATTATTATTATTATTATTATTAAATGTTTAGAACTACGTGAATGGTCAAACAATAGTCTGGTGTGAATGCGTAGATGTGTGTGCTTGTATATGTGTGTGTGTGTGTGAGAGAGAGAGAGAGAGAGAGAGAGAGAGAGAGAGAGAGAGAGAGAGAGATAAATTTTTATGGTTTTGGTATTCGTTGAGTTTTGCTGTGAAAGTTCACTTTACATGTACGAGCATATAGTGTTGTTTACCCTGATTGCATTTAAAATTGCCTAAAATATTAGTAAATAGACTGTCAACCAGATTCATTAAACCAATAGGTTATTAAGAGAGAGAGAGAGAGAGAGAGAGAGAGAGAGAGAGAGAGAGAGAGACTTTGCAAAAGTGTATTCTATAATTATCATTGAAGAAGTGACGATGAAATAACTGTTTTCTTGTAAGTATTAGCTAATCAATTTGAACGTCTATGTTGATTACAAGAAACTGAAGGATATCTGTATGTATTATTAGGAAAGAGCTGCCTAAAATGGAGTTTACTTGCCTTAATATTTTCCTGTTTGTTATTGTTTTATTTCCTCCAGTTTCAAATCTCTGAGAAAACGATAGGTATTGTCATAGCTTTTAATAGTTTTGGATAATGAATGTGTTGACATAAGTACAATTAGATTAATGCTCATTTTAAAGTGCTAGGATGTTTTAGGGTGTTTCAGTGTTCATAAATTTTCTCTGAGTTTGAATATCTCTAATAAATAATCACTTCTAAAATTTCTATAACTAATTTAAAAATAATTAATGTAGGTGAAATGACTTTTAAATTGAATTTTTAAAATGTCTGATGTAGATCAGGAATGAATAGGTACAGAGGGTCATTTTAGATGTACTCATTATGAATGAAAAGTGCATTTCAATCAGGAGGTTCATTCATAGGAACCAGCTGGGTATAGGCCTAGGCATAAAAACTAGGCGATAGGTACAGGCCTAGGACCTAAAGAGTTTTTTTTTAGATAGCAAAGAGAACAAATAGTACAAATAAAGCGGAGATGAACTGAGGTTATCTCAGCCTTAGAACAGCAGAACTAATCTCTGGCTCTGGCCATCTTCTTCTTCTTCTTCCCCACTCCACAAAACAGCCTGTCTATGATGACGACGACGATGAGGGACCGCAAGCGGACCCCAACCTGGAGCAGGGCCTTCCGATCCCGAATCGCCTTCAAAGCCAGTTCCCCGAAGATCTGGTCGGTACCCCCCTCGAGGACATCGACCCGTACTATCACAACCAAAAGGTAAGCCGAAGTTATCTTTTCTTTTTCGTTTTCTCCTGTTTTGAGACCTTTCGGAGCCACGTTGCAGAGATGATCTGGATCCGTGTCGCAGTGATTTACTGGAGCAATATTTCAAAGGTATTTTGGAGTCATGTTTAACAGATTATTAGGGGTCTTGTTGAAGATATTTTTTGGAACCGTGTTGGAGATGACCTGGAGTCGTGTTGAGGACATTTTCTGTAGCGTTGTTGAGAGTTACTGGAGCCATTCGAAGAGATTTTCTGGAGCCGTATTGCAAATGTTTTCTCGAGCCATGTTGAATAGGTTATCTGGAGCCGTATTGAAGAGAGTTTGTGGAACCATGCTGAACTTCATTTAGAGTCGTGTTGACATTTTCCGGAGCCCTGTTGACGAGGACTCTTTTGTTGTACTTTGACGTCCGCGGGAGGGAGGGAGGGAGGGAGGGAGGGAGAGGGAGGAGAGAGGAAAGTAATTCAGTGCCGTGGTTTAAGGCTCTAATGGGCTCTTGTTGAATGGGCAATTAACATAGTGAAGGTGGTTAATGATACGGGGAAACATGTATTTTATTATCAGAGGCCTTAACACTTTCTTGAGACTTTCTGGACGGGGGAGGCGTTGTTTTAGTCTTTCGGGGGTGAGGGATAAAGTCCTAATTTACCGCCAAAAGTGTTTGGATTTCTTGGAACCCTGTTGATGAATGAAAAATGGATTTATTTAGTTAAAGCTGCAGTGTTGGGGTGGGGGGGGAGGGGGTTGTGTGGGGGAACTGCTCACTTTGCCACTGGAGGCTGATGAATCTCAGGGGCCACGATCCTCTGGGATTGGTTCAGTTAGGGATGTTGTTTTAAGGTAGCGGACTTGAAAATTACCCCAGTCTGTTTTCTTAATGGTCCATGCGTATATTATGTGCAATTTTCTCGAAGTCTTGTAATCTGTTTGCTTTATTTTTGACGTCGTAAAATGTTTAGAATTAACTTTTAAGACAGAAATGTCACTGTCGGTATTTCATTTGATATCATAGTTGTGTCAGCATCTCGGGAAGGGAGTTATTTTTCGTTCGCTTCCGTTACAGTTTTTTCTCATCTATAACAAACGTTTACCTTCGTGGTCCAGTGGCTAAAACTCGCCCTCACAAGCAACAAGAGGAGACCGATCAAGGCTGTTACAAGCTTGTGCTTTCGTTGATGCAAGGAGGGATCGTGTCCCTGGAAGTGAGCTGTGACTGGTTGCAGTCTGGGTGGAGGAAGGGAAGTGGCTCGGGAGCTTTAACTTAAATCAGTCTTGTAACATTGAGTTGTTCATTATTAATTTTGAACAACCTCAGTCACGCATAGGCATTATTTACCTGCTTTGTATAACTTGCGTACAAGAGCCTCTTCTCCTACCCTCGGCTCACCTCCTTCTCCCCGCCCCCTCTCCTCGCCCCCTCTCGCGGCCAACTCGCTCCCCCACTCTTCAAACAATAAGCGATGGAAACATACAAAGGCGATGCTCTCTTTTTTTTCGTGTAAAGGACTCCTTTAAGTCACACAAACCATTATGACCACGGTGGTCCTTCCTGCAGACGAGAGAGTCTCCCTCAACCGCCCTCCCGCCCCCCTCCCCACGCCCACCCGACTCCTCGTCCGTTCAAGTGACAGCGGCGGTGGAGGGAATGAGTTGTTGACACCTGATCGTCCCGATAGAGGGCGTCTGGAGGACCACCAGCCGCTCTCGAGGCTGTGAGACAAGAGGGAGCTGCCGGGGGATGGAGGAGGAGGTGGAGGTGAGGTGGAGGTGCTGATTCGAGTGGGGAGGCTTTTATTTTCTTCTTGTCTTGATATCTGTGTTTATGCCGTCTTCAAAAGACGCTCAGATGTGACTGTTGAAGGAGCTTAACTTGGAGGGATGGCCAATCAACGAGGCAGGTGAAGGGCCGCGACAAAAAAAGAGCAAATAAATATACATTTATATGCTCGCATTTTCTTATTTCTCGTTGAGGGTCATCAGAGAGTATTAGGAAGAGTGCCCAGGCCTCCTGGCAGCGTTGGTTACTGGAGCGTTTTGTTATTTTGAGCAAACAAAGCTGCTAAATTGTTTTCCGTGCGTGTTTCGGCATATAACAAGAAGCCAGTATTATACAACAACAATGCTATAAGATGCAGACTTGGAACGATGCGATAGCAGAAATATTTCTTAATGTTAGGTCCAAGTCAAGAGAGCTACACCAGGCCTCTTATTCACCTCAGCATCTCGCCTTCACTTACTACCCGACATTGTGCAAGAACGGAGATGTCATAAAGTCGCCTTCATCTGCATCAACCATCACCCTGCTAGTTGGTTTTTTAAAGGTGGAAAATGGCCGCTTATAGCCATCTTGAAATGCGCTGGAGAAACTTTCCCATGCGTCTCTTTGTTGCTACCCAATGCCAAATTCTAGAACTCTCCTCTTGCCTATGTTTTTCCCAACTCTTACAGCCTAAGGTCCTTCAAGGAGCTGGGTTCTCTTACTCCGTCTCATCCGGGTTATTTTCCTTCTCGCTCTTAGAGGTCAGCCATATTGAAATGTTCTTGTCCCAGTCTGACATCTTGATCTAATGGGACAATTGTGTGTCACTGGCATTGGGTGTGGTGAGTGATTGAGTCTCTCTATCATATTTCCTCCATTCTGGGAATAATTTGTCGCTGACGACCTTTTTTGTCATACATTTTGTCACAAATGTCCGGCATGAAATATTTTGTCACCATTGTCGGGCTTAGAAGATTATATGGTGTTCGAAAAATTTCAGTTTTACACCTTGATAACCATCACTTGAGTTTTCTATCATAACTATTCCTGGCTTATTTGTAGGTAAATAACCATGTTTGGCCGTTTCATTTGCGTCCTGCCATCTTGAATTCTTATATAGGCAGCCATAATAGGTACTCGAATGCATCTAGATGTTTTCCCAGTAAAGGGAAGTGGCCATTGCTGACGTTGATTTCGTCACCCAACTTGAGTATTTCCTTAATATTTCCTATTTGAATTAAATTTGTTGTTTGAAATTTGAATTGCTGATACGGAACGCGATCGTCAACAATAATGATAATCCTGATAATTATTCACAGAATAGCAATAACAGTGACGATCAGCTTCATGAGTTTTGTATAACGAGAGTAATAACGCTCCCAGTTATGATAATGATCAAGATGGTGACAACAATAGTAACGATTAACAATGGTGTGGCGTTATATGACGGGGCATTGTTTGTCTGTATCCTGTTGTTAGATCAGTATCGATTGGTCAAGTTTAGTCTGAAGAGCTTAATTCTCTCTCTCTCTCTCTCTCTCTCTCTCTCTCTGTCATTTTATAGGCCTAATCTGTAGAGGACCTTTGGCCTGCCGTAAATTAGTATGGTTGTCCTATAAGTCTTTATTTTTTGAGATACTTTTGTTTGTTTCTAAGTAATCCGTGCAGTTTATTGCACTTTGCATAACGGTCATTTTGAAGCTTTTTTTTTAACTCCTTTTATGTCATTTCTATTGTGGTACTTTCCTCAGGACATTTCCTCATGCATTAAGTGTTTTCTTTGAGTACCTTTAACATTCATATTTAGCCTTCTCTCTTTCTGCTGTGGGATTCATTTTCTTTCTTTGAAACCGTTTCCTCTAATCCGTGGATACAGTTAAAATCTCAGAGCGTTCTCTCTGATCGTCAGCAAGACGAGATCGTCAAGCAAGAAAGATATAATGAGACAGAGAGAGAGAGAGAGAGAGAGAGAGAGAGAGAGAGAGAGAGAGAGAGAGAGAGAGAGAGAGAGAGAGAGAGAGAGAGGAACTTGGAGGGAAAGATGGAGAGAGAAAAAGCTGCATTCTGAGAGACACACTTAATGGACCCGTCATTATTCTGGTCAGTGGGCAGAAGAGATTGCCATTGTGATAGCGGACACGTATCTGCCAGTCCGGTTCAACTCTCTCTCTCTCTCTCTCTCTCTCTCTCTCTCTCTCCACTTTTAATGGGGCAGCGTAATGGCCATTAAGCTGTTATGTCCCAGTTACGTTCCGTGGGGATGAGGAACTCGAGTGTTGTTTGGTTTTGTGGTTTGGCATTCATTATTGGCTTTGGTTTTTTCAAGATTCCTATCTCTTCATCTGGGACGATGCCCTGGCATTCTTCCTGAACCCCAGTCCTTTTATCTGGTCCCTTCAGTAAGTGTAATATGTATGAAATGGGGTTATGAAGCTTGCTCCACCATTCAGTAGAACCGGGTTCGAATCTCGACCCTAAGTGGATTCATTTGGGTGATTGTCCTTTGGAACCACAGAGCGGCAGGTAACCCAACCAGTGAATTACATACGTAGTTGATAGTCGGACGTGGTTGGCCACCACAGGTTGCGATAAACCTCATAATTATAATACTAGCGAGAAGTAGAAAATATCACTTTGACCTTTTCAAGCATCCATAGGTGCAGAGTATATAAATATATATATATATATATATATATATATATATATATATATATATATATATATATATATATATATTATTATATCATGGTGCACTTTTTTTTTAATCGTCCTCGCCCAGGATTCGAACGTTGGTCTTTTTTCTTATTGGGTGAGAATGCTACCAATCACCTTGAAGTTTATATATATATATATATATATATATATATATATATATATATATATATATAAATGTATATATATATATGTATGTATATATATATATACATATATATAGGTGTATATATATATATATATATATATATACATATATACATATATCTATGTGTATATATATATATATATGTACATATATATACATATATATATATATATATATATATATATATATATATATATATATGTATATATATATATATATCATATATATATATATATATATATATATATATATGTATATATATACATTATATATATATATGTATATATATTCCTACATATACTATATATATATATATATATATATATATATATATATATGTATATATATAATGCAAGGAAAACTCCTAAAAGATGCAAGGTCGTCGTTACTGTTTGGGGAAATAGGATAAGTTGCTGAAAGTTTCTCATTTTCTTTTATGAAATATTTGCATGTACAGCTTCTTTTCACGGGAATGCGTTTGTTTTGAAATTGAAACAGTGTTTATGAATAATTTCTCTCTCTCTCTCTCTCTCTCGTTTTTATAGATTACCTACAAGTTGATTTGCATTGAGTATTCTAGTTCCGTCTAATCGGCTTTTAATACACATCCACACGTACATATATAATATATATATATATATATATATATATATATATATATATATATATATAGATATATATATATATATATATATATACACACACACACACACACACACACACACATATATATTATATATATATATATATATTAAATATATTTATATTATATATAAATTCATTGTTCCTCAATCCTTGGCTGCTTTTCTTCTTATAATTCTTATGACCTCACGGTATAGCTCATGTAAGTCTTCCGGTGCTTTTCTCGTAGAATTGACAAGCATCTTCATTTCGTTGTAACTGGCCTCAATCAGCAGTACTGTAGTATTTTTCTGTCAAACCTAAGCCGTGTACCGTATTTCTGTCAACTTAAGCCATTCCCCCACGCTTCATTTCGCACCCCGTCTCTTATCTTAAGTCTTCCTTGATCATCCCCAAACGAGTCATTCTCCGTCTACACACTTCTCTTCCATCGAAAAAAAAAACCATTGTTCCATTTGTAACACATGTTTCTTATACTGTCCGTTCCTAGCACCGTCCACACTGACTCTATAATCGATGCTATGATGAACTTTTACTGTGTCAGCAATTTTTCTTTGGAGATTTACGTTTCATGATGAGCACTCGAACCACATCTACTCTTCCCCTACCTGTTCTACTTACATCCTATCAGGTTTTTAGGACCTCACTGGGAAACTACTGTGGTGTCATTGAGGCGTTTGGCACGTCAACGAGAATTCAGTTGATAATATACAGGTGCAATCTATATACATATATATATATATATATATATATATATATATATATATATATATATATATATATATATATAGGTATGTAAGCATAGATGATTTGTTAGATAGATAGATAAAAAAAATACTTGATAATTAAGAATTTGTAATATGATCGCAAGAGAGAAAGATAACTTAAGTAAGAAAAGCTGCAACGAGAGAGAGAGAGAGAGAGAGAGAGAGAGAGAGAGAGAGAGAGAGAGAGAAAGTAGGTCAGTGTTATGGAGGAATATTGTATTGGGTCCAGTATTATATTTCCTCGCCCTGTCTGTCTTTTAAATTCATTTCCCCTTGATTACCCCGCCCCCCTCTAACCCCACCCCCGACCCCCTAGGCAGACTCTCCACTCTCCCTTCCAGGTACTACGGGGAAGAAAAAGATTGTTGGTAGTGGAGGGGTGTAATTTAGGAATATGCCGCTTTCCTCTTCGGTTCTTTTAGGGTTTTTTCCTCCGCTCTGTAGAGATTTTGTGTGAAGATATTCGGACGGTTTCTCTCTCTCTCTCTCTCTCTCTCTCTCTCTCCTCTTATGGAATTCGTTGGAATCATTCTGGGTGTGTGTGTTTATTTATTTATTTTTTCCTTGGCATAAATAGTTGGATTTTATTCGAACATACGTAGTCGGTTTTAGCATCTCTCTCTCTCTCTCTCTCTCTCTCTCTCTCTCTCTCTCTCTCTCTGTAGAGGGAAATGGGTAGAATCCTTCTGTGAGTCATTGTATGCTTACTTGTGCAGACGAAAAGAATTAAATTTGATTCGAACGATTTGTAGATATATTTAGGCAGATATGCTCTCTCTCTCTCTCTCTCTCTCTCTCTCTCTCTCTCTCTCTCTCTCTCTCTCTCTCCTCTCCAGATTTCTTTGGAATCATTGTGTGTGTGTTTGTGTGGATATAAATAGCCGTGTTTTATTCGAACATATATGTAGATGGATACTCTGTGTGTGTGTGTGTGTGTGATATTATTATTCCGAATTGAGCCTGAAAATCTTCTTCCTGGTATATATTCGGCCGACAATTGGCCCACCATTGATCTCATCGATCCGCCGGAGGACACGCCATGGTTTTGGGGAAGTTCCTGCGACTCCAGGGTACCGCCACGAATTGATTTTGTTTTCTTCCGCTCTCGTAACGACGTCCTTGTGGATCCTTACGTCGAGGGTCCTGAATGACGGAGAGAGCAGTCATGGCCTTTCCCAGTGTAGGATATTTTTGTTCATTATTATTATGATCATTAGCAGGATCTTTCTTCTTTTTATTGTTAGATATACGTTGTGGGTTTTTTTTCAGCGCATTTTTTCACGCAACGCATTTCTTTCGGTGTCCGTGTCAGCAAGGTTCCTGATATGGCCTTTGACTTACATCCTTTATTATTGTTATTTGTAATAACAATAATAATCGGAAAAATGTGTACACATTGGAAGCAATTAGAAAGATATTAACTTACAAAGGCAAGACTAAAGAAATGTTTCAAGACGGTCAGAAAAATAAATCTTCTCTCTTATATCCTATATGTTCTTTATTATATAACGGTTGTGTTATTATCACACATGAATGCTAGGTGCATTTATAAAGTTCCATGAGGTATGTTTTTGTACGCACATATAAACGTATGTGACTTGATTTTTTAATGTAATGTTTGTGTGTATGTGTTTGTATGATTGCATGTATCTGCAAGTATAAAATGTGCGTATAACTAATGGACATAAATACATGCATAGCAAATATTTGAGTGTTTCCATTACTCAGTTCTTTCGCTCAAAATATCTGTTTGGAACGATGGATTTCCATTAGAGCACGAATAGATTGAGCCAGATGCCTTCTGAATTTGTATTGAGAGAGAGAGAGAGAGAGAGAGAGAGAGAGAGATTCCGAATCGGGTTTTGACTTTCTGTGTCTCGTCCGTTATTCACGAAAGACTTATTCCTGTCCCCGTCGAAAAAGCTGTCCGTTTCTCTAGGACCACTTAGTTGAGTCGACCTACTTATAAATGACGGCCTACTTAAAACGGCCCTTCCAACGTTTTACGCCGGTTGGCTTTGCTTCGTTTAACTTTTGTGTCGTAGACAGAATACTCATAAATCGGGTTTCCCACAAGTCTAGGAATTGTTATCTGGGTTTCCCAAAAGTCTAGTGATTGTAATCTGGGTTTCCCACAAGTCTAGTGATTATGTTTTGGGTTTCCAGAGAAGGTATGCCAACATATCGGGTTTCCACAAAATCTAGTGTTATAATTCTGTTTTCCCAAGAAAGAAAAGTCCACTTATAATCCAAGTTTCCTAAGAATAATGCCAATAACTCGGATTACCCAAGAAAGGTGCTCATTTTGTATTCTAATAGGATACGAAAAGTACTACCGATAATTTCGAATACTATAGAATAAACAAAAATCCATTTCCAACAAAGAATGCAGTTTGGTTTCCTTAAAAAGATATTTTTTGCTTACTTAGGGAGTAAGCCTACAAACTACTTTGTTGTGGTTGTTGATATCGGGGCGGGTGGGTGGGGGGTAGGGGGGGTGGTTGTTAGGAAATGGCTATGGAAAAGTCTAATAAGGTCTGAAAAAGGGGTTTCACGTTGAGTCACAGATACCGTCATTTTAGTATAAGATATTTATGATTTGTTTATTAGGATGAAAATGTAAAAAGTAATTAATGGGCTTGTTAAAAAGTACAGGACAATTATTTCTAATCAAATATAGCGTATATTTATTAAATATTTCGATGGTGAACCAACACTCTATTGGGCCGTATAGCAGCCGCCCCCCCCCCCCCCCCCCCCCCCCCCCCCCCCCCCCCCCCCCCCCCACCCCCCCCCCCCCCCCCCCCCCCCCCCCCCCCCCCCCCCCCCCATCCGCCGAGTTTAGCAAGAAATCGGATCACGCCCTGTTAAAATTTGGTGTTATAGATGAATAGTTCTTACTGTTCGGGTCACCCAAGTTGGTTTACTCATAAAAATGGCTTAAAAGTTACGAAACCCGAGGAATATCGCTTGTAATTCTGTTTACCCGAGGAAGAAAGCTTACAAGTCGGATTACCCAGAAGAAAACGCGTGAAGTTCGGGTTTCTCATCAAAGAATGTTATTCATAGAAGTCTGTTTGAATAGAAAAGAGTGCTTAAGGTTCCGCTTACCGAAGGAAATCATTTTGACAATTTGGTTTACCCAAGAAGAATGTTTAGGAGTCGGTTTACCCAAGAAAAGTTTTTCAGGAATTAGTTTACCCAAGAAATATTGTTCAGGAATCGGTTTACCCAAGAAAAGTTTTTCAGGAATTAGTTTACCCAAGAAATATTGTTCAGGAATCGGTTTACCCAAGAAAAGTTTTTCAGGAATTAGTTTACCCAAGAAATATTGTTCAGGAATCGGTTTACCCAAGAAAAGTTTTTCAGGAATCAGTTTGCCGAAGAAAAATTGTTCAGGAATTAGTTTACCCAAAAAATATTGTTCAGGAATTAGTTTACCCTGGAGAGATTGTTCAGGAATCGGTTTACCCAAGAAAAATTGTTCAGGAATCGGTTTACCCAAGAAAAATTGTTCAGGAATCGGTTTACCCAAGAAAAATTGTTCAGGAATCGGTTTCATCAAGAAAAATTGTTCAGGAATTAGTTTACCAAAGAAATATTGTTCAAGAATCGGTTTACCCAAGAAAAATTGTTCAGGAATTAGTTTACCCAAGAAATATTGTTCAGGAATCGGTTTACCCAAGAAAAACTTTTCAGGAATTAGTTTACCCAAAAAATATTGTTCAAGAATCGGTTTACCCAAGAAAATATGTTCAGGAATCGGTTTACCCGAGAACAATTCTTCAGGAATTAGTTTACCCAGGAAATATTGTTCAGGAATCTGTTTACCCAAGAAAAATTGTTCAGGAATCGGTTAACCCAAGAAAAATTGTTCAGGAATTAGTTTACCCAAGAAATATTGTTCAAGAATCGGTTTACCCAACAAAAATTGTTCAAGAATCGGTTTACCCAAGAAAAATTGTTCAGGAATTAGTTTACCCAAGAAATATTGTTCAGGAATCTGTTTACCCAAGAAATATTGTTCAAGAATCGGTTTACCCAAGAAAAATTGTTCAGGAATTAGTTTACCCAAGAAATATTGTTCAAGAATCGGTTTACCCAAGAAAAATTGTTCAGGAATCGGTTTACCCAAGAAAAGTTTTCAGGAATTAGTTTACCCAAGAAAAATTGTTCAGGAATCGGTTTACCCAAGAAAAATTGTTCAGGAATTAGTTTACCCAAAAACATTGTTCAGGAATCAGTTTACCCAAGAATAATTGTTCAGGAATCGGTTTACCCAAGAAAAATTGTTTAGGAATCGGTTTACCCAAGAAAAATGATTCAGGAATCGGTTTACCCAAGAAAAATTGTTCAGGAATTAGTTTACCCAAAAACATTGTTTAGGAATCGGTTTACCCAAGAAAAGTTTTTTCAGGAATCGGTTTACCCAAGAAAAAATTTTCAGGAATCGGTTTACCCAAGAAAAATTGTTCAGGAATTAGTTTACCCAAGAAAAATTGTTCAAGAATCGGTTTACCCAAGAAAAATTGTTCAGGAATCGGTTTACTCAAGAAAAATTGTTCAGGAATTAGTTTACCCAAGAAATATTGTTCAGGAATCGGTTTACCCAAGAAAAATTGTTCAGGAATCGGTTTACCCAAGAAAAATTGTTCAGGAATTAGTTTACCCAAAAACGTTGTTCAGGAATCGGTTTACCCAAGAAAAATTGTTCAAGAATCGGTTTACCTAAGAAAAATTGTTCAGGAATTAGTTTACCCAAGAAAAATTGTTCATGAATTAGTTTACCCAAGAAATATTGTTCAAGAATCGGTTTACCCAAGAAAAATTGTTCAGGAATCTGTTTAATCAAGAAAAATTGGTCAGGAATTAGTTTACCCAAGAAATATTGTTCAAGAATCGGTTTACCCGAGAAAAATTGTTCAGGAATCGGTTTAATCATGAATAATTGTTCAGGAATCTATTTACCCAAGAAAAAATTTTCAGGAATTATTAGTTTACCCAAGGAAAATTGTTCAGGAATTATTTTACCCAAGAACAATTGTTCAGGAATTAGTTTATCCTAGAGAAATTGTTCAGGAATCGGTTTGCCCAAGAAGAATTGTCCAGGAATCGGTTTACCTAAGAAAAATTGTTCAGGAATCTGTTTAATCAAGAAAAATTGTTCAGGAATCGGTTTACCCAAAAAAATTGTCCAGGAATCGGTTTACCCAAGAAAAATTGTTCAGGAATCTGTTTAATCAAGAAAAATTGTTCAGGAGTCGGTTTACCCAAGAAAAATTGTTCAGGAATCTGTTTAATCAAGAAAAATTGTTCAGGAATCGGTTTACCCAAGAAAAATTATTCAGGAATTAGTTTACTCGAGAAATATTGTTCAAGAATCGGTTTACCCAAGAAAAATTGTTCAGGAATCTGTTTAATCAAGAAAAATTGTTCAGGAATTAGTTTACCCAAGAAATATTGTTCAATAATCGGTTTACCCAAGAGAAATTGTTCAGGAATCTGTTTAATCAAGAAAAATTGTTCAGGAATGGAATTAATTTACCCAAGAAATATTGTTCAAGAATCGGTTTACCCAAGAAAAGTTTTTCAGGAATCGGTTTACCCAAGAAAAATTGTTCAGGAATCTATTTACCCAAGAAAAAACTTTCAGGAATTATTAGTTTACCCAAGAAAAATTGTTCAGGAATTAGTTTACCCAAGAACAATTGTTCAGGAATTAGTTTACCCAAGAAAAATTGTTCAGGAATTAGTTTATCCTAGAGAAATGGTTCAGGAATCGGTTTACCCAAGAAAAATTGTTCAGGAATCGGTTTACCCAAGAAAAAATTGTTCAGGAATCTGTTTAATCAAGAAAAATTGTTCAGGAATCGGTTTACCCAAGAAAAATTGTTCAGGAATCTGTTTAATCAAGAAAAATTGTTCAGGAATCGGTTTACTCAAGAAAACTTGTTCAGGAATCTGTTTAATCAAGAAAAATTGTTCAGGAATCGGTTTACCCAAAAAAATTGTTCAGGAATCGGTTTACCCAAGAGAAATATTTCAGGAATTAGTTTATACAAGAAAAATTATTCAGGAATCGGTTTACCCAAGAAAAATTGTTCAGGAATTAGTTTACCCAAGAAAAATTGTTCAGGAATTAGTTTACCCAAGAAAAATTATCCAGGAATCAGTTTACCCAAGAAAAATTGTTCAGGAATCGGTTTACCCAAGAAAAATTGTTCAGGAATTAGTTTACCCAAGAAAAATTGTTCAGGAATCGGTTTACCTAAGAAAAATTGTTCAGGAATCGGTGTACCCAAGAATAATTGTTCAGGAATCGGTTTACCCAAGAAAAATTGTTCAGAAATCGGTTTACCCAAGAAACAATTTTCCGGAATTAGTTTACCCAATAAAAATTGTTCAGGAATCGGTTTACCTAAGAATAATTGTTCAGGAATTAGTTTACCCAAGAAAAATGATCCAGGAATCGGTTTACCTAAGAAAAATTGTTCAGGAATCAGTTTAATCAAGAAAAATTGTTCAGGAGTCGGTTTACCCAAGAAAAATAGTTCAGGCTTCTTTTTACCCCAAAAAATTGTTCAGGAATCTGTTTAATCAAGAAAAATTGTTCAGGAATCTGTTTAATCAGGAAAAATTATTCAGGAATCGGTTTACCCAAGAAAAATTGTTCAGGAATCGATTTACCCAAGAAAAATTATCCAGGAATCGGTTTACCCTAGAAAAATTGTTCAGGAATTAGTTTACACAAGAAAACTTGTTCAGGAATTAGTTTACCCAAGAAAAATTATCCAGGAATCAGTTTACCTCTGAAAAATTGTTCAGGAATTAGTTTACCCAAGAAAAATTGTTCAGGAATCGGTTTACCCTAGAAAAATTATCCAGGAATCAGTTTACCTAAGAAAAATTGTTCAGGAATTAGTTTACCCAAGAAAAATTATTCAGGAATCGGTTTACCTCAGAAAAATTGTTCAGGAATTAGTTTACCCAAGAAAAATTATCCAGGAATCGGTTTACCTCAGGAAAATTGTTCAGGAATTAGTTTACCCAAGAAAAATTATTCAGGAATCGATTTACCCAAGAATAATTATCCAGGAATCGGTTTACCCAAGAAACATTGTTCAGGAATTAGTTTACCCAATAAAAATTTTTCAGAAATCGGTTTACCTAAGAAAAATTGTTCAGGAATTAGTTTACCCAAGAAAAATTATCCAGGAATCGGTTTACCTCAGAAAAATTGTTCAGGAATTAGTTTACCCAAGAAAAATATTTCAGGAATCGGTTTACCAAAGAAAAATTATCCAGGAATCAGTTTACCCAAGAAAAATTGTTCAGGAATTAGTTTACCCAAGAAAAATTGTTCAGGAATTAGTTTACCAAAGAAAAATTATCCAGGAATCGGTTTACCTAAGAAAAATTATTCAGGAATTAGTTTACCCAAGAAAAATTGTTCAGGAATTAGTTTACCCATAAAAATTATCCAGGAATCGGTTTACCCAAGAAAAATTTTTCAGGAATTAGTTTACCCAAGAAAAATTATCCAGGAATCGGTTTACCCAAGAAAAATTGTTCAGGAATTAGTTTACCCAAGAAAAATTTTTCAGGAATCTGTTTAATCAAGAAAAATTATCCAGGAATCGGTTTACCCAAGAATTATTGTTCAGGAATCGGTTTACCCAAGAAAAATTATTCAGGAATCGGTATACCCAAAAAAAATTGTTCAGGAATTAGTTTACCCAAGAAAAATTATCCAGGAAACGGTTTACCCAAGAGAAATATTTCAGGAATTAGTTTACGCAAGGAAAATTGTTCAGGAATCGGTTTACACAAGAAAAATTATCCAGGAATCGGTTTACCCAAGAATAATTGTTCCAGAATCGGTTTACCTAAGAAAAATTATCCAGGAATCGGTTTACCCAACAAAAATTGTTCAGGAATTAGTTTACCCAAGAAAAATTTTTCAGGAATCGGTTTACCCTAGAAAAATTGTTCAGGAATTAGTTTACCCAAGAAAAATGATCCAGGAATCGGTTTACCAGAAAAATTATTCAGGAATTAGGGGGGGGGGTTTGTTTACCCAAGAAAAATTATCCAGGAATCGGTTTACCCAAGAAAAATTGTTCAGGAATTAGTTTACCCAAGAAAAATTATCCAGGAATCGGTTTACCCAAGAAAAATTGTTCAGGAATTAGTTTACCCAAGAAAAATTATCCAGGAATCGGTTTACCCAAGAAAAATTATTCAGGAATCGGTTTACCCAAGAAAAATTATCCAGGAGTTGGTTTACCCAAGTAAAATTGTTCAGGAATCGTTTTACCCAAGAAAAATTATCCATGAATCTGTTTACCCAAGAAATATTGTTCAGGAATTAGTTTACCCAAGAAAAATTGTTCAGGAATCGGTTTAACCAAGAAAAATTGTTCAGAATTAGTTTACCCAAGAAAAATTGTTCAGGAATCTGTTTACCCAAGAAAAATTTGTCAAGAATCGGTTACCCAAGAAAAATTGTTCAGGAATTAGTTTACCCAAGAAAAATTGTTCAGGAATCCGTTTACCTAAGAAAAATTGTTCAGGAATTAGTTTACCCAAGAAAAATTATTCAGGAATCGGTTATCCCTAGAAAAATTATCCAGGAATCGATTTACCTAAGAAAAATTGTTCAGGAATCAGTTTACCCAAGAAAAATTGTTCAGGAATTAGTTTACCCAAGAAAAATTATCCAGGAATCGGTTTACCCAAGAAAAATTGTTCAGGAATCGGTTTACCAAGAAAAAATTATCCAGGAATCAGTTTACCCAAGAAAAATTGTTCAGGAATTAGTTTACCCAAGAAAAATTATCCAGGAATCGGTTTACCCAAGAAAAATTGTTCAGGAATTAGTTTACCCAAGAAAAATTGTTCAGGAATCGGTTTACCCAAGAAAGAAAAAATCTGATTTCCTAAGGTAGAACGTCTGCAGTTCAAGTTGCATGACAGAGAGTTTCAGATTTGCAAAAAGGTAATTATAATTTGGATTACATAGTAAAAATAGTTGATTTGATTCAAAGGAAATAAATACGTATTTGAATTACCAAAAAAACTTGGGGTCCAAAGGTCAAAATACTTACACAGGTTTCAACTCCCCCCCCCCCCCCCCCCCCCACCCCCCTTCCCATTTCTGTCAGGGTAAAAAATATTCTTGAGTTCGAAAATAAAAATGAATGCTTGGGTTCTCGAAGAAAAAATACATACGTGGATTCCCATGAAAATAATACTCATTATTCCACTGACACACATAAAAGAAGATACAATCAGGTTCCCAGAGAAAGCTTAAACTTCTCCTCCTATAGTTTTTCCATATCTAAGATCGAAGAGGGTGTTGCTGATCGGGAACAGCGTCGGTAGTCGCGAAAAGTAATAATTCGTTGGTCTTTGAACTTATATTTTTACCTTTCGTCTACTTGTTCCTTTTTATTGCATTCTTCCTCATTACTTAAGAGTCTATACAGTGTCCCTTCGGCCCCTAGCTGCCACCTCTTTCTTTTCTTTTGCTCTACCTCCGCTCGTATTCTCATTCTTCTATCTGACTTTCCACCCTCCCTCGACAATTGTTTCTTGATGCCATCTGTGGGGTTTGCCTACTGGTACACCTTTCAAATCTTTTTACTGTTAATTCCCTTTTCAGCGCTAAATGATCTCATAGGTCCCAGTGCTTGACCTTTGGCCGCAATTCTATATTCTATTCTTCACCTTAATTGCGCACTTACTATTTATTCGGCTGCTTTAATGATTTCCTTGGGTATAAAAACGCTCAGTCGTATATGACGTTCCAGACCAAAATCAAAACAAAAATAAAATCCTGAATCTGTATCAAGATCCGAATTCATCTGAAAATCGTAATGACGTTTCCTGGACCCACAGGAAAACCAAATGATGAAATCCAAAGCGGTTTGTTTTTATTATAGTGTTTGCAACCAACGAATCAAACCGTAGGACGATCAGACATGTTTAGCTTTCGTCCAGCTTTGTCTTCGGGGATTTGCGATTTGCTTAGAGGCTGGATTTTAAATTGACAATGTGAAGTATTAAGTTGCTTGGGGTAACGTTAGCTGTATTATTAGTAATAAAAGCTGTTTTAGGGAAATGTTAGTTCCATTATAATTAATAATAATAATAATAATAATAATAATAATAATAATAATAATAATAATAATAATAATAATAATAATAATTCATTTATATACGTGAATTCTTATCATCTGCATAATTGATTGTAACATACATTCAAGTGTCTTTGTATATCTGTCACATTTTGTGCAAAACGTGTCCAAGTGCTTGTGCAAAATATCACTCTGTACTTGAGTGGATAAGTAGGACACAACATATTCGAATGTGCTTGCAAATTTACACAAGGCAGTTTAGCTTACGTGTAAAAGACCAGGCAATGTGTTTTGAATGTCCTTGTGAAATTGCAGCGTATTGATTGCAACCCTGATGGCACAATGTATTAAAGCGCGCGTGTAAAAGAACAGCTTTGAAGTGTCCTTGTAAAATGAGAAGATACATCATCGTAGTTGTAAAAAGTCAGGGTATCGTAGCTGACGAGTAAAACGGATTCGAATGCACGTGTGTCAAGTGACACGGTCTGCCTGTAGCCATACTCGTCAAATGACACCACAGCTTGGTGCCATCTCTCTTGAATATCAGGCGATACACAACACCGATTCGAATGTGCGTATGAACCGACACAGACACAGGCACAGGCACAGACACACGCAGCATTTGATTGTACGTGTACAAAAAATCATGCATGTGTGTGTGCGTGTGTGTCCGTATGTCCGTACGTACGTACTTGCCAGCGACTTGACCTTCCCGCCTATTGATCGTTTGCCGCTGAAACTGCGTGGGGAGGGGACGGGCGGTGGTGGCTTGGTTGGGGCCAGGGTCGGGTGGGGTGGTGGAGGATGGGGAGGAGGCCACCACAGTCGGATCCATGGGACCCTCTCGACTTGTGTTCTGTGTGGGCCAGAGTTGGGGTTGGGGAAATGCCCCCCCTACCCCTACCCCTCTCCTCCTTCCCTCCCCTACCCTTCCCTTTCCCTCTTCCTTCTTTACTTAAGAAGCTCCCCCCTCCCATCTATACTCGTTAGGGGGGAGTGGGACACATTGCTTCTTAATCGTATACTGTAGAGAGAGACAAAGTTTTAGAATGATTGTTTACCGTTTTTTTTTTAAATGTGTCTGTCTATCAGATGGTCTAACTTCCTTATTGTTGCCTCAGTACGGCTCTGCAGGAGCGCTCTCTCTCTCTCTCTCTCTCTCTCTCCAGTCATTTTTGACATATTAGGTATACTAGAATTGGTTGTGATATAATTAGGATCATTAGATATATATATATAATATATGATAATATATATATCTATATATATACATATATATTATATATATATATATATATATATATATATATATATATACTTATATATATATATATAGATATTATTATATTACTACATATAATATATATATTATATATATATACATATATATGGATATATATATAATATATATATATATATATATAATATACGTATATCTGTAGACATTTGACAGCCAACTATAGCAGAAAACTTTGGTGTGTCTGTGCTGTATATAGGGAGTACATAATATACATAGTATGAATATGTTTACATTACAATAGAAGTTATTCTATAACTGTGCATATGGGATGTATGTATGCGAATCCTAAGATTCGTGTATACTGACATATACACTTAAATTTATATCTGCCCATGCATTTTTAGATAAGACATTTGCAAAAACAGAAGTCTTTTATGTGTCCTTGAGAGCCTCTGTCGATAAGGATGTGAATGAAAGAATGCAGCTGCTCTTTTCCAGTGAACTAAAAAGATGTAGGCGCCTCTATTGCCGATGCCCAGCTTTGCTGGGAAAACTGCCGTGAACTCTTTATGGTTTTCTGTAAAAGAAAACTATTGGGATGGTCTTTTGTCTGTCCCGTCCCCCCTCAGATATTAAAACGACTGTGGCTAGAGGGCTGCAAATTGGTTTGTTGTCCATCCAGCCTCCCGTCATCAAACATAACAAGTTGCAGCCCTCTAGCCTCAGTCGTTTTTATTTTTTATTTTAAGGTTATAGTCAGCCATAAACGTGCGTCTGTCTTCACTATAGGTGTCAACAACACAGGCCGCTGCCGGGCCTTGGCTGCAAGTTTCATGGACCCGGCTGAGTTTCATGGGGCGTGTCTGAGAGTTTCATATAGCATTATACTCTGTAAGTGCTAAAGAAGAGGAACTGTTGTTCGTTATCATATGCAGAGAATTGGGATCCCTCAGTAGATAACCTCGTCATATTCAAAGGACTTGCAACGCCTTGCTAATTAATCACCGAGTGGTAGGCAAAGAACAAAGAGCCCTGTGTTCATACTCAGTTATGTGCAAGAGATTATTATACTCATATTATAAACCTGATGACATGCAAAGTATTAGCGACCCTCTGTTAAAATCCAAGTGGTGCAGAAAGCATTTGTAACTCTTTTGTCATCTTTGAAGCTGCTAAAGATATGAAAGCCTTTTAGGTAGTTCGGTGACATTCAGTAAGTTACGAACACCTTGATGATAACACTGACATATGAATTAATGGAGACACTTCCATTCGAAGCCAGTGGTCTGCAGTGGACAAACCTTTGATGAAAACGCTACCATGGGAATGGTCAGGAAACTGTGTTGATAACCAAATGGCTGGGACCCCTCTGGTTTGACTTAGTGGTATATAAAGAAATAGGGACTTTTGTTGAATTCTCAATAATGTGAATGGGTTTCAGAATGTTGTATTAACCCAGTGATATATAAAAGACTAGGAAACCTGTGTTGCTGTCCATGGGTTATGCTAAGGATTAGAAACCCTTTATTTTTTAACTCACAACTGCGTGCTATAGATTTGGAGCCTTCTGATGACAAAACAGTGATATAAAAATAAATGGAAACCCTTTGTCATAGCCTAGTTATGTGTAAAGAACCTGCAGCCTTGCTTTTTAACCTATTTGAATGGTGGAAAGTGGTAACCTGCTTGATTACCTTTTTTGACGTTAAAAGGATTAGCAACCGTCCGTTGTAACCCATGCTTATGCAAAGAACTTAGAACACTGTTGGTAACCTCAGTAGTATGCAACGGAGCAGGAACTGTGAGCCATCTGGGTGGATCAGTAACATGCGAAGGACTGACAACCCTCTTTTCATAAACTTGAAATATGAAATGCAGTAGACAGACAGGGAATTCTCTCCATATAGCATTCTGAGGAGGCAAAGGAATGGGAACTTAGTTCAAAATCCTGTGACATGTAGAGGGAATCTACTGGTGAACACCCATAAATATAGAAATGTTAAAAGGAGTCTCTGTTAATAACCAGTAACATGAAAATATCGTGGAACCTCTCTTGATAAGTTAGTTTTACACCACAATTCAAGAACCCAGTGGCATTCATTTTACAAGTTACCTTCGGTGTTTAAGGAAATGCAAACACCTTGGAACCATTTGGTGATTTACAGAGAATTTCGAACCATATTTTGATGCCACAACATATCCACAAGATTAAGAAACTTGTGTTGGTAACCCGCTGACATAGTGTGAAGATAATTGTAGAATTCATGCTGATAACCTGCAGTATGTAAAACACTGGGAAACCTCTCTTTGTAATCATCAATATGCAAGTTAAACCTCTTTGTAATCCATTAATAGTCAAGTTGTTGATAATGGTATTGACTGAGCTAGGAAATCAATGTTGATAGCGTAGCGATATACAAAGTGCAAATATCTTTCTGGTTGAAACCAGAGATAGGAAAGCGCTTGAAACCCTCTGCAGATGATAGTGTGGTATGTAAAGATTATGTACCTCTTGACAACCTAATGATATGCAAAATACTGTGAACCTTTTGGTGTAACTGTTATGAAATGATTTAAGAACCCTTTGTTGATAAGCCAGAAATACAAAATTGCTTTGAATTCTGAAAAAAAAACAGAATTGGACTCCTGTTATGATAAGTCATTCATACCGAGAAGACAAACCCTCAGTTTGTAAACCCCAGCTGTATGCAAAAGACTTCGGACCCTTATGTTGAGAGCACAGTTACATGCAAAGAATAGCTGAGTAACATGAAAAGGCCTGGAACTGTTGAGAAGAATAGTGGTCTGCAAGAGAGTACAAGCACTTTGTTGATAGCCAGAGGTATGCATAAGATTTATTAAACCATGTCCTGTATTATCTACACATTACTAACGGGTAATTAACACAGGAATAGTTACCCTCAAATGATTTTACACCGACGAGCAACTTATTCAAAAATGTATATTGATTACCTGGTGAAATGCAAAGTATTGGTAAACTTCTGTTTGATAACCCAGTGATAAAGGTATAGAACACCTTAGTATATCAACCTATTGCAGTTCAAAGGACGAGGGACCCTTTTGATAACACCAGTGATGTCCAGAAGATTGGAGACCCACTGTTGATAAGCCAGTGATATACAAAGTGACCTTGAAACGCAGTAGTGATATAATCCAGGGACATACAAAATTAGGTTCCCTCTGTTGTTAACTCGGCGATATGCAAAGAATTATTGGGACTGTTGATCATTTGACTAAATGCAAAAGAAAGTTGTCTATTACTGTAACAGTTATTATTATTATATTATTATTATTATTATTATTATTATTATTATATTATTATTATTATTACACATACATTAAACGTACTTACGTTTGTTTTTTATACAAGTACATTGTTGCAAAAGTTGCACCATGTTTTTTGTGTGCACGCGCGTTGAGTATGCACACGCAAGATTATGAAAACATATAAGCTTGAATACATTCTATGTGTGAGTCAGAAATTTATTTCAGTGAAACGCGTTCTCATGTGTTCATTATTGCTGTCGTATTCACGATGAAATGGTCATTCGGATGAAATGTTAACAATTGACTCGCTGCTGGGCCGGGAAGTTGGATGAAGCTCGTTGCTGTGTCAGGCGGTAGCCTGCCTGCCCGGGAAAACTTTAGGTATGGAGTACTTCTTTTGCGACGTATGTAGGTGAATTGCTAAGCGCACTGGCCTTTCATTTAATATATATATATATATATATATATATAGATATATATCTATATATATATATGAGTGCATGTGCATAATGCATATTGTGTTCTTATTTAATACTTTTACTCTACGGTTTATCCTGAACAAAAAGGTAATTCTGTGTAAATTAGTAATCGAAACAAAAAGCAGAAGTGTTACATTTCCCCTTACTTAATCATCCTTCCCTTCTGTGTCAGAGTAGTTGAGAGTTTTCTGAAAGAGAAAACTACTGAGATGGCTCTTTGTCCGTCCGCCCTCAGATCTTAAAACGACCAAGGCTAGAGGGCTGCAAATTGGTATTGTGATCACTTACCCTCCAATCATCAAACGTATCAAATTGCAGCCCTCTAGCCTCGGTAGTGTCTATTTTATTCAAGGTTAGAGTTAACCATGATCGTGCATCTGTGCTCACCACCGGGTCGTGGCTGGAAGTTCCATGGGCTGCAGCTGAGGGTGTCATACAGCATTACACGCTGTACAGAAAACTCGTTTGTGTCGAAGAATCTTCAGCACATTTTTTACTTGTTTATTACGGAATTTGGTTGATGACGATTTCCCTCCATCCACTGAGTTGTGTCATGAGAGAGAGTCCAGTGTCCTCGTATCAGTAACGCCCGAAATGCAAATTCCCAGTCACTCCTGCCCCTGCTATCATAGCAGCATGTATACCTGGGGATGACCTCCATTGGAATGTTGTTAAAAACAAATCATATCGGCCCTGTGTCATTCGGGATTGGACTTTTATTTTTTTTTTTTTTTTTACTCACCGTGGGTGTTTTTATCGTTGAGAAACCGTAACCACTGGAGCCGAAAAAGAGAAATAGTATCGACACACTCGGTTGATCAGTATTGTAATGGGTGGTTGATCTTGAAGCATTATTAGTAATAGTAGTAGTGGTAGTAATATTATTATAATTGTAGTTTTGATTGTATCTTGACTTATTTCTTTGCCTTGACACATTGTTCAAAGGAACATGTCAATTTGAAGGGTCAGGATACTGCTGAAACATATTAGTCAGCATTTTTCTCCTGCCGACCCACGGTAGGGTTAAACGGCCTTGTAGTGATATATATATATATATATATATATATCTATATATATATATATATATATATATATATATATATATATATGTGTGTGTGTGTGTGTGTGTGTGTGTGTGTGTGTGTGTGTATAGAAAGCCAGAAATAACATTTGCTACCCAATTGACCATACCATCGGGAATAAATTACTCCCAAAGGGACTTTATAATTGATTAATGCTTTGCCACCAATGGGATTCGAACCAATGCTTTGTGTAGAAACAACGATGTACGTACTATGACTTTTGACCACTGAGCCCACAGCAGGTAGGAGAGGCCGCTGTTGGAGCCCCAGTCGTGAAGAAGCTTTTCTTTTCACCCGTTACAATTGCCCTTGACGTTAGTCATTCCATATTAAGCCGGACAGTTGTTATTTCTGAATATAAGAAATGTCTATTATACGTGCTCTTTTATTTAGTTTTTTCCTTATGAGGAAGGTGGTTGCCTCATGCCCATTTCTTTTTGGCAGCCTCCGACGCAGTGAATTGAGCTATAAGCATCTAATTTACAGCCTTGATTAACAGAGGCATAGAGAATTATTCTAAAAACTGGACTTCATCGCCTTCCCCGGACAAGATCGAGCTTGTTATCGTGCATGGTGGTTCTGTGCTTATGGGTAGGGTATAATTATCTATATATATATATACATATCATATATATATATATATATATATATATATATATTATTAAAGAGAGGAGAGAGAGAGAGAGAGAGAGAGAGAGAGAGAGTTGCAACTAGTGTTACAATGACGTCATCGGGAAGTTTTATCATAGTAGAGGAATCTTAAGCCGTCCTCTTTCAAGATTTGCAGCGGTTCTTTCTTAAACTTATTCCCTGTGCCCCAGTTTCTTCTCTCTCTCTCTCTCTCTCTCTCTCTCTCTCTCTTGGGGAGGGGGGGCGGCCAAAATTTTGGAATCTGGAACGGCTCGAATAGCTGGCTTAGTTCCAGGTCTGGAACAGTGCCAACCGATAACTTGATTGGGGGACGGTCTCCTCCCCTCCTCCTCCTCCTCCTCCTCCTCCTCCTCCTCCCGTTGCTTCTCCGCCTCCCCCTTCCCACCCCTACTCACCTCGCCCTTACTCCTTTAACCTAACCTAACCCTCTCCCCACCCACCAAGAAAGGAAGTCATTCCCCTACCTCTGTTAGACCACAGAAAAAAAAAAAAAAAAAAAAGGCTGCGGTAAGGTGATTTTAGAATGCAACTCAAAAGGTACTGAGGCCTCTCTCTCTCTCTCTCTCTCTCTCTCTCTCTCTCTCTCTCTCTCTCTCTCTCGTGAAAACATTTCAAGTTTTATACCCTTAAATAATCCTTCATCGTGACCTGTTTCCGCGAAGTATTTTGGGTCATCGCAGGAGAAACTGGCTGACGGCAGCAGTCTGTAATAGTGTCGGTGACTCCCACCCACCCAAGTGATAACTAGTCAGTTTTAACTGGTTTGCATTAATAATCTAGTTTAAACTTGTTAGGTTGGCATACATTTTGTGATGTTCATTTCCCATTAGCAAACGGTTATAAATGATTCCGTTTTACCTAGTTGGTATATCCTAGTCATTTTTAATTGGCAGGACGCAATGAATATAACTGAATTTCATTCGCCGGTCACTTTCAACTTGTTTGGATTGGCCATTGATTTTTCATGCTTCCCTTAAGATGGTGGTTGTATCTGGTTTGTAGAAACTCACGATTTTATCGGCACTGGTCCTTGATGACTGTTTCCTGTAGCCCGTGAATTTGCTCTGCGTTACCCAGTCAGTTTTTGCTGGCTGGTGTTAACTTGAGATGTTTATCAACATTATCAGGTGCATGAATATTTATTTATTTCTTTTCCGTGAACGAAGATTTGACTCTGTTGCATTAGTGATTTTTGCCTGTTCTTCGTTCACCGATGCCAGAGAACTTCCAATCATTCATTCATTCTTCGTTCACCGTACACTTTCAGTCATTCCAATTTTAACATTGAATTTGAAAAAAACGAAATGTTAAAATGTTTAAATTGATTTTATTTCATTTTATTTTACTTTATTTTATTTTATGTTTTTCTGTATGTATGGAAACGAGCAAATGTATTTAATGTATACTTGTGTTCCCGTGTAAAAGCATTTACTTGAGAGCTGGTAGTCAGCGGAGTGGTCTGGTTAAACTATTTTGATAATGAATAAAATAGTGAATTGCGCCAGCTAGTGATTTTTGTCTGGTTTGCTTAACCAGTCTGTTTTCGTCTATTTGCAAGTCGCTCAATGTGGCTGGGTTTCATTAATCAGTGAGATTTTACCTAGTTGCATAAACTGTCTAGTCAATTGCAACTTGTGCAGTGATATTTCAGCGTTTTTTTTTCAGGAAGTTATGTACTTTATATTAACTAGTTAGATTTAAGTTTTATCCCTTACCAAAAGTTTGAATCGTCCGATCAGTGAATTTTCATAAGTTTATAAGAATGAGAATGGCATACTTGGAATCTATCATCAGAAAGATTTTAAATGTATTAACAAGTGAAGTTGTAACCGGTCTTACTAACCATAAGTACTTGTTATGCGTTAACCGAATGGCTTTGTATCGTTTGCACTAAGCACGAAATTTTTATTTTTTTGCTCTTTATGTCCAGGTTTTAACTCTGAAGCCTTATCAAGCCACTTATATATAATGTTGATTAACATGTCAGCTGTTAATTGTTCGTCTTAACTGGTAAGATTTAGCCAATCAACTCTTATCATTCATCATCAGTGAGCCTGATAGGCATTCAGATCGTAGAACCAATCAACTGTGATTGCCATTAATTAGTCAAGTCTTCGCTTCTGTCAGTAGACGTCAGTCAAGACCCTGTAAAAGGGTCTTCATTAGGTCATCATACCAGCATTTTGAACCGTGTGTTCAGTAACCGCTTGGTCCGAGTGGTTCCATCTGCTATCAAAATTATCTATTCCGTATCTGATTGGCTTTCTTGACAATCGAATCGTGGCCTCTTGAAGAGGCTGAAGCTTTATCGTTTCCTACACCGTGAAACCCCTCATTTCTCTCGCGTTCTTCTGGCCCTCCTAGGTTGGTGAGGACATTAGGTTGACCGTCTCATAGGGCTGTGCGTTAAAAAAAAAATCCATACGCTACATCTTGATGACGTCAGTATACGAATGGTGTCCAAACCTTTAGTGAAACATAGATTCTTAGAGCATGACCGGTTTGAGGCTCTGTTCGTCGGCATTTATTTCATGATTATATAGCATTCTCTCTCTCTCTCTCTCTCTCTCTCTCTCTCTCTCTCTCTCTCTCTCTCGTAACAGAGACTGAGAAAGAAGGTAGCGGGGGAATGGACCTGGAGTGACTGTTAGAGATTTAGAATTGAATAGATTATTAACTGGGAGTATGTGACTGGGGACAGGAGAAAGAAGAGAGAAGCTGTGTAAGGGAAATGACTCCCTGCCCTACTTGCATGAGAGAGAGAGAGAGAGAGAGAGAGAGATGAGAGAGAGAGAGAGAGAGAGTTTTTAGTTCGTGAGGATGAGAGATTGCTTGTAGGATATGTGAGAGTAGATATATATATATATATATATATATATATATATATATATATATATATATAGATATATTATATATATATATATATATATAATATATACATATACGGAGAGAGAGAGAGAGAGAGAGAGAGAGATTTGGATTCACATATGCAAAATTACTTGTTACATTGATGTGCGTGTGTGTGTATAAGAGAGAGAGAGAGAGAGAGAGAGAGAGAGAGAGAGAGAGAGAGAGAGAGAGAGAGAGAGAGTTTTTAATGCCCCTGCGTCCCACACACATGATTGATCTTTTCAAAACTCAGCTCCATTAAGAGAGCGATCTGTTAATTATGTTTTGTATGAAGCCTGATTGCCTACGTCTTTTGTGTAACGCAGGTCGCGAATCTCTCTCTCTCTCTCTCTCTCTCTCTCTCTCTCTCTCTCTCTCTCTCTCTGCAGTAGAAGGTTTAGTTATTTAAAGGCCCGTTTTCTAGGGAATTCAGTTTGTGGGAATTCACCTACGTATTACCTACACTTTTCAAGGGAGTACATATTATGAGAACCCGTTTTGGGTCATTTTGATGGAGAATTCATCTAGGAATTCTTTTGCATGGATTCTTGCATGGAATGCGTCGAATGTTCTGTCTTTTGGGAATGCATTGCCTACAACCACTTGTATAATTCCTCTTGGGAATCCTTTCGATACTTGTTCGGGTATTCTTTGCTACAAATTCTCTCTCAAATCCTTTTGGAATTTGCTTGGAGAAACTTGTAGAATTCCTGAGTGGAATCTTTTAGGAGTTATATTCGGGAATCCTTTCATATTGTTTCTCTCTCTGGAGTCCTTAGGGAATTAGATTAATTCCTGGATTCCATGAAGGATCCTTTACGAATTCGTTTGAGAAACGTGGTTTGATTTCCTATCTGGTATCCGTCTGGAATTCATGTGGGGATTCGTTCTCCATAATTCTTCTCTGGAATCCCTTTCAGGGTCACTTTCAGGGAATCACTTCTGTGTAATTCCCCTCCGGAATTCATAAAGTATTCATCTGGAAGTCTTTTCTTATAACCTCTCTCTGGAATCGGAAAGAGTTAGTTTGGAGTGTCTGTCCATATAATGCTGTAGGGAATCATTTGGGAATTAATTTCGTTCATTCTTCGTCTATATGAATTCACTTGAGGAATTATTATATTGAAACTCCTTTCTGGAATAGCTTTTATTTTTTAGAAATTGTGGGATTAATTCAACGAATCTTTCTTGAATTCCTTTGGCATTCATTGAGGAATCCTTCTGTTAAATTCCCGGCATGGATCCTGTGGGAATACATGCCCGAATCCTTGTCTGTAATTCCCATTGTGGAATTCTTTGCGAATTTATGTTTGAATTTTTTTATGTATGGAGTCCACGAGCCAGTCAGTTTTTTAATGTTAGTGTTTGATTCTCCTCTTGGAATTTTTATGGAGAATATTAACACTCAGGAATCCTTCGAGAATTTCGTATGTGGAGTATCCTGTCCTCTCACTGTCTTGAAATCCTGTGACAATGTATTTTCAGAATCCTATATAAAGTGAATTGGGTAATCTATCGGAAATTCCTGTGAGGATTCTTTTCAGTGATGCCTTTCGGGAATCCATAATTTATTTGCGAAGAGTTTAATATAATCCCTATGTAAGATTCTTAAGGAATGAATCAGTGTCGTCCTATTATATATCGGATCTGGCTATTTCATCGGAAATTCCAGTTTGGGAATCCCTTTCTATAATTCCTCACAGGAGCAAGTAATTCAATTGGGAAGCCTTGTATCTTGTTCCTCAGTGGAAATCTTTTGGGAATGCTGTCAATTCCTTTTTGGAGAATCCATTGGGAGTGCGCATTCAGAAACCTCTAGCGTCAGTTTCTCGGAGTTTCTTCACTGGGAGTTTCTTGGGATTTGAACTGAAAAGGCAGTGATCAATTGGAGAATTTTATTCTTGTCATTTTAATTAGGAATAAATATTTGACCATGATGAGTCTGTCATTGTAATTATACATTTTTCCCATATGCTCCACTTATAAAATGGGCAAATGGAGAGGTGTATAGGGGCTTAACCATACACGAACGGATCCAGTCTTTCATATTTGTGATTGGAATACATATTCGTCTCAGGGTCGTTATAAGTCTGTTTCGCCAGGATTTCATAGTGAGGGGGTCCTAAGTTCAAGCCCTGCTCCAGGCTTGATAGATGTCAGTGGCAAACAAGGATATGATATATAACGGTCAGCGACCATGGCCAAATGGTGATCTGTAAGAAACAAAATGATTTCACAGAAACAAAGGATTTCGCTGACTAGATTTTATGCCAGAGCGTGTCAGAGACCTTAGAAATTTATTGAGCACTGACAATAAGACTCTAAGTTCCGTAATATCGAGATATCCACAGGTGGATAAAAAATAGATTAACTGTTAGTCTTGCCTTATAGCAAACCCCGATGATAAGAGGGGAGGTTGTGATAATATTGTAAGTGTTTGTGAAGGCAAGGCACATTTGAGAATCGCAGCATTGTAGGAATATGAACAACAGACAATAGAGGGATTAGAATGACCTAACCATTTGGGAGCAGCTGTACAGGTGCCTGCTTCTAAGAGAAATGATATATGTCGGCTTTTAGGATAAGACAAAAGATTGCTTGCACAATGTTGGGGCAGTCTCATTTGTAAACTCACTGAGAGACCAGAGAAGATTGCCGTTAGTTACATCGGTTTTTCCAGTCTTCGTAGATCAGAGCTCTGAGGTTATGTCTGGAAATGACGAGGAAAAGGCTGGGAGTTGGTAAGAGGCTTAGCATCTGTCACCTGTAAATAAATCACGCAAGGAAGAGACAACTGTTGTACTCTTGTGCTGAGAGCAGTTTTCGGAGGTAGTTGTAGATAAAGCTGGAACAATAACAAGGAGCTGAAGTCAGACGGATACACTGCTTTGCAAAAGAGGTCTAAGCCTCTTTAGAAAAGTAAGTTTTGTTTGTATACCTCACAACTTTGGGAGCAGTAAAAGGTAGAGTAGAACAAGATTTCCAGGACCCTTTGTATGCTTTTAAGTAGGTAAAGCCACAGAAAACCTTCTACCAACATTTCATTGAAGGGAGGTGTTGCAAAAGGTAGAGTTGGGCAACGGAAGCAATAATCTTCCAGTTAACTCAAGTCGCGAAATATGCAGAACTTAATAGAGAGTGGCTCAGTGCCATAAATGGCAATGCAACAGAGGAAGATGATTCAAGGTGTAAATCTGGGGATGACACTGAAGCTATGGGTAGGGAGGGGTCTTGGAAATTTACATGTCCATCAGGATCAGTCTATTAAATATACAGCCACTTACTGTGATGTACTGTACCCTGACGTTCCCAACGGAGAGAATGATCTCGACAGGTATAGCTATGAGGACTGGTGGAAAAATCAGGCGTTGAAAGTGAATATGACAGTTGTGAAAGGTATGTGAACAGTAACAGAAAGTGGGGAAAAAATTTCAAGTTTACATGACATCGGGATCATACGATGAAAGATCCAAATAACTGGCGACACAGTTTGTTGGTGTTTAAATGAAGATACGCTTTTTCTGTAGAGCAGAAACAAGCATCATAGTTAATACTGTACGACAAAAAGGATCCGTAGAAGAACTACATCCTTTCATATTCTCTTTCTTCTATCATGCTTTCCACCCTTTCCTAACAATAGATTCATAGTACAACTGAGAGGTTTTCCTGCTGATACAACTTTCAGACCTTTTACTCTCAATTTCTGTTTCAGCGCTGAATGACCTCATAGGTCCCAGTGCTTGGCCTTTGGCCTCAATTCTATATTCAATCAACCATAGGAATACTACTAGCACTACTAAACATTCAAGCTTCTGGTGGAGGATTAGGTGGGCAAAGTGTTCTGTGGTGTTCACTAAAAAATAGGTCGAAGGAAAAATGCCAAATATAGTTTGTCATTTTAGTTCCAGATGACTCTTGTCTTCCGCCGGCCGTGATGCCCACTTCAGTAGTAAGCTAGTTGAGGCTAGAAAACCCCTTCTGGGGGAATATTCACAAAAATGGTAGGTGAGCCTACCTCCAAAGGCCAACGTCAACCGTATGTGTCTATTCACTGTGGAATGCCAATGGTTTGTTATACCTTGTTCGACTTCAAAGTAGAGGAGTTCGTAGTGGAGGGTTGTGGACCCCTTGATGGGAGATGTTCACTTGAGTACACTGAAACCATTCCTTCGCTGCTGTGGAATGCCGTAGAGGGAATCACCACTTTCTTGCCACTGTGCGTGATGTGAATTCAGCGGTTTGAGCATGGCGTTTTTTTATCACAAAAAAAAGGAAAATATAGGAGAAAAAAAAGAGAAAACTAAATACATAAATAATATATAGATATGTGTGGATTTATACTGATGCACACACACACACACACACACATATATATATATATATATATATATATATATATATAATATATATATATATAATAAAGTCTTTGGCGTTGCTTCTCTAAAGAGCAACTTCTTATTTATGTCTTTATTATAATGAACGACCTCAAAATCCTCTTCGGTTTGGTTTCGTAATGAGAGAAGGGGCACAGGTTGGCGGGAAGGAGATTCACATTCATAGTAGGGGTGTGGTGGGGGAGTTGTTGCGGAAGGTGGGGGGAGGGGGAGTTCTGCCGGGAGGGGACGGCACAGGAGCAGATCGATGATTGGTGAATAATTGACACACGCTCCGCCCACCGCCCTCAACCCTTTCTTCACTCCCGGCTTCCCCCGTTGCCTACCTTCTGCTCACCTCCTCCCCGCCCCCCTTTCTCTCTCCTCGTGTGTGTGTGTGCATATATATAATATATAATATATATATATATATATATTATATATATATATATAGATATATATATATATAATATATATATATATATATATATAGATATATAATATATATATATATATTCTCCTTGCCGTTTGGTTATTGAGAGAGAGGACTTGGGATTGGCGAGGGGGATGGGGGTGGGTTGGGGGGGGGGGACGGCTGCAGAATGTTCACTTTTTCACTCCCGACCGTCCCCCCCACCCAACCTACCCTACCCTCCCCCCCCCCCCGTCCCCTAAGTCGCCGCCAAGCAGAGAAACATTTTTGCATAACTCGCCGCAATTTTTGAATTTTCTGCAATTTTTTAAGTTTGACGAGAAAAATATTTGTGTTCGGGCCAGTGAAAAAGCTGTTAATTGATAGTATTATTAGAATTTTGCAGATTTAGTTGCGAATTTTCTATCACAACATGACCACGATATTGAAATGAGTTGCAAGACAATGCAGCGTTGTGTTAAAGAGAGAAAGTGAGAGAGAAAAGGCTATACTCAGGTCTAGCAATATCCACGAAATAGATTTTTTTTCTTACAAGAGAGATAGAGTATTCTTAAGAGTCCATTTTAGATGCATGTGGGCCAGATTTCCCGTTACGAGTTTTTTATTCTTCTTCTTCCTCTTCTTCTTCATCAAAATAGAACGTCTTTGGATTTTTTTATTGGACATATCTAAAACAAATAGAGGAGTTTTGAGAACTTTCGGCGATTGTAAGTTGCTCTCTCTCTTTTTTTTTTATTTTTTATTTATTTATTGTTTTAAATGTTATTTTGCAGAGTTCTTTGTGGTCCAATTTTCATTAATCTACACATTCTCTAATGCGCCAGAGAGCGACCTTCTACTTGCATCAGATGCCTACCATTTGACATCCTCAAATGCAAGTCCTCTGGCTTTAGGGAAAATGTTGCGGCCATAAGAGCCTCTTGTGAAACTCTAAAGCTTAGGTAGGTGGACATCTTGCAATGTCTGGTGGGTGGCGCCGTAAATTGACCTTGTGTTAACCTTTACAAACAAAGAGTTTTGGGAAACGTGAATGCAAAATTGGCGACATTGTTATATATTGGTGCAAACCTTTAGATTCAAAGCACTGCATGTGACCCTCTGGTAGTTTTGTAATAATCTTGTAATGCAAAGCATTGTATGTGACCTTGAGCTTTGTTGTAGCCTTTTAATTCAAAGTACTTTATGTGACCCTCTGGTAGTTTTGTGGGAACTTTAGAATGTATGGGTCTGACCCTCAAGTGTCTCAGTGGGAACAATACAATGTAAAGCTCTATGCGACTCTCAAATAGCTTTTTAGGAACATTGAAAGGCAGAGTACTGTATGCGACCTTCAAGTAGCTTTGTGAGAACAATAAAATATAAAGTACTGTATATGACTTTCCAGTAGCTTCGTGGGAACCAGAAAATATGAAGCAGTGTATGCGATCATCAAGGAGCTTTGTGGGAATAACAAAATGGGAAGCATTGTGCATGACCTTGAAATAAGCTTTGTGGGAACATTGAAAGGTACTGTATGTGACCTTCGAGTAGCTTTGTGGGGTCAGTAAAATGCAAAGTAGTGAACGTGACCTACAGGTAACCTTGTGGGAACCTAAGACTGCAGACCTTATAATTAGAAAGCGATTGATTGATGATGATTGCATTTCTTTGCAACCTTTTGAAGAGTGTGTGACATTGATATCGTCTATGCTGGATCATGCGAAATGGAAGTGGTTGCCCTTGAAAGAGCTTATTAGGAACGTTTGAATGCTCAGTGGCGACATGACTCCTTGATGTGAACTTTTTGTGGAAAAGTGTATAGCATTATTGCAAACATCTCTATGCAAATTAGTTAACTTAAAAATAAGACTGTCAAAATCTTTGGAGAAAGGTGGCGAGATGAAAATAGTTGGATGAGAAGCTATTTTGAAGGTAGGCAAGTGTGTTACGTTACCAAAAAAAAAAATAAAATAGAAAATAAGGAAGGTGCAAAGATTTGAATGCAAAATGTGCATATTACAACAAATTTGCGCAGATATTTGAAGGCAGAATGGGTGACATCAAAATAACTTTTTGCTCTCCTTTTAAGGAAAAGCAGGTGACATTGAGCTAACTTTCTGCAAATCATAAAAGAGAAATTCGGTGACTTTGAGAGTTTTTAAGAGAGTCAGGTTCAGACATTTGAATACAATTTAGTGTCATTAACAAAACCTTTGTATGTATTATCTTGGACGGCAAAATGGGGGACATTGAAATAGCTTGTTGGGAACCTTGTCATACAAAGTGAGTGAGTGACATCAAAATACCTCTGTGGAAACCTTGGAGGAATAAATGTAGACCCACATTTCAATTGCTTTTTTGATGCCTTCGGAGGAGAAGGTCTGCTGCCATCAGAGCAATTTTGTGAAAACCTTTGATGACAAACTGTTTGGCATTAAAACAGCAAGATGGGAACCTGTAAAGTCTTCGAATAGCTTGGTGGAGGGAGCCCCCTTGAATGTAAGTCCTGTTCATGAGAACACCTCAGTGCAAACCTCAGAAGGGAACGTGGGGGACACTCGAATAGCATGGTGGGAACCTTGGTTCAAGGATAAGTGGCTTCCATTGAAATAGTGTTGTGGGAACATCCAAACACCGGCCTGCAAACCTTGGAGGGATAAATGTGTGACATTTCAATGGCTTTCTGGGAAGTTTGAGAGGAAAGAGGTTGACATTAAAATAGCCTGGCGCGAACATTTGAACCGAGAGTGGGTGACATCAAAACACCGCTGTTCGAGACTTTGAGGAGCGAAGTGGGTGATAGAGCATCTTTATGCAGCCCCTTGAAGGAAAAGTGGCTGACATTTAACTAGCTTGGTGGGTACTTTTGACTACAAGTGACTGACATCAATGCACAGACGTTTAGGCGACCCGTGGAAAAAGATAGCGTGTCCTTATTTAGGAAGTGGATGACCCTAGAAAACAACATTGAGATGATCCTACTCAAGTTGTTACTTGCAAAATATGTGACTAAGTGCGTTCTTGTATGCTAAGATTCTGTTGGGAACATACATAGGAAAGTGGGTAACCTTCAATTGTTATTCTTGGCTTCGTTAAAGTTAATGTAGGTGCAATTGAAAGTCAGGGTGGGTCAATATTCACAGGAGTCGTGTTGCCTTTTCTTAGGAATCACTGTTATAAGTAAGTAAAAGTAGACAGTTATTTTGTTATCGTTCAAAGGACGTATTTATTTGACCAACAGACTGCTTGGAAGTGAAATATTCAGATGTCCAATAAAATGTGGATAAATTAATAGACAACTTAAGCTAAACGATTTAATTCATTGTTTTGCGTTGTGACATTTCCGGAAGTAAGTTGTTCATTGATTGGAGAGTTTTCTGGCGTTCCTTACGATGAAGGATTAGTTGAGGTCAGTGTCATTCTCAGTTGTATTGAAATAGCTCTATAATTGGATTAAGAAAAGTGATGTTGAAGCTACAAAATAAATTGGCTGAAGGCACCGATAACGTAGTGGGGTAGTGCCGTCAGTGCACCTCGCGCGGTTCACTGTATGCATTACTTGAGGTTTTTTGCAACGTCCCTGCGGCCCCTAGCTGCAATCCCTTCCATTCCTTTTACTGTACCTCCTTTCGTATTTTTTCCTCCATCTTGCTTTCCATTCTTTTTCACAAAGTTCCATAGTGCAATTGCGAGATTGGACTCCCGTTACACCTTAGTAACGTTTTACTCTCGATTTTCCTTTCAACGCCGAATGACCTCATAGGTCCCAGTGCTTGACCTTGAATTCAAGTTAGGGACCGTATGACGAAAGGTCAAACTAAAGTCAACGGTAAAACGTCTGACTGAAATGCGTTGGTGTAGGGTCGAGTCAAAGGCTGTGGAAGCCTCGAAAGCAAATTGACGCGAAAACGCGGTAAGGAAGTGACCGGTGAAATGTTCTTCTGAAATTAAAGGCTGCGGTAGAACATGCAAAGAAGACGGCAGCAGATAATAAAGGTTGTTGTATGAGTAATATGCTATGTTGATACTATATATAAGTAAAACCAAAATACAAAACGCGGAAATTCTAACCTTACACAGAGAGAGAGACGAGAGAGAGAGAGAGGAGAGAGAGAGAGAGAGAGAGATTCCGTCCAAGAAAGCTTGACGTGTGCGCTCCTCTGTAAGGGGATGGGTGGTGTAGGGAGGGTTGACAGAGTTGATAGGGTGGGGATTGGAGTTGGGGGGGGGGGGGGGGGGTTGCCGAGTGTAGGATCAGGAGCACTACCGAAGCAGGACTTGACCGAGATGACGTCATTAGTAAATCATTATCTTGATTGGTTGGCTGTTGTTATTCAATAACGACGAACCCCCCTCCCCCCTCCATCTCTCTCTCTCTCTCTCTCTCTCTCTCTCTCTCTCTCTCTTATTCTTTATATATATATTGTTGCAATATTGCATATCATTAGTGGCCTACCGTTAGGTCCTCGTAGCCCCAGAGTGAAAATAGGAGGTGATCAATACACCAATCGATATTTGGGCACATAAATTATTTGGTAACTGGTTCTCTGAAAGTACGACGCTAGTATAATGACCTAGTACGTCATAGCATTTTATATATACATATATATATATATATATATATATATATATATATATATATATATATATGTGTGTTTGTTGTGTGTTGTGTGTGTGTGTGTGTGTTGTGTGTGTATGTGCGTGCAATATTATGGGGAATGGCGCATTGTGCTAGGATGGATGGGTCAATGGTGCTCATGTGCTGTTGTGTGGGTAGCCTATATTATGTAGCTGGTGTGTTTCCTGAGTTTTAGTATCCTTTCATTCCCAGACTTCCTGCATTTCTTCTAGGCTGGTCGTATTCTTTTGGTCTTCCTTTTCTATCTTGCTGCATTATTCATTCTGTGCCTTCCTTCTTTCCACATGCCCGAATCATAAAGTTCATCCAGCGTCTGTGATCTTTTTTCTTTTACTTTGCATTCAACATCCAGACGGTGAATCAGCGAATCTCTCCCCCTACCACCATCAGTTGCATTCATTGACAAACATTTATGTCAGTGAGTCACTCCCATACTCCCACCATTCACTTTTCGTCCCTCTCGCCATTCAGTGTTATTTAATCGGGAAAGAAAACAAGTAAAACATGCGCCCAAGATTCTTCGGAGCAGTCGAGTTTTCTGTAGAAGCGTATTATGCTATGTGAAATTCTCAGCCGCGGCTCATGGGCCTTTCAGCCACGGGGGTGGCCTATGTTGCTGCCACCTACTGCGGTGCCAGACGCACGTTCATGGCTAACTTTAACCTTCAATTAAAAAAAAAAAAAAAAAAAAAACTGATGAGGCTAGAGGGCTGCAATTTGGTATGTTTGATTATTGAAGGGTGGATGATCAACATACTAATTTGCAGCCCTCTAGCCTCAGTGGTTTTTAAGATCTGAGGGCGGACGGACAGACAATTAGATCTCAGTAGTTTTCTTTTACAGAAAAGTTAAAAGCACCATACACATATTATCCCAGGACGAGTTCGTCTAACTACCATTTCCTTGATTTTTCTTACAACATTACATCACTACAGCCTTTCATATTAGCGCCTGGAAACTAACTGCCTTGTATAGTTCGGGTTTTTGCTTAATGGTAAGGCACGAGACAGCGAACCCCTCGTTAAGAATATAATATATATTATTATAAATATTATATATATATATATAAATATATATATATATATATATATATATATATATATATATATATATATATATATATATATATATATATATATATATATATATATATATATAATAGCATGAATAAATTAGGAAACTGCCATCGTAGCATCGTATTGATTTATTGGCCAAATTTTCGAGACCATATGTCTCATCTTCAGAGCTGTAAGATTACAAAGAATAAAAATTAAAAAATGGACTCAATTAGAAAAAACAAATTCTAAAACATGGAACTTAAACTAAGAAAGAACATAAGAAAGAACAAAAAAAATTAGGAAAATTTTTAAAATCTCTAGAAAACTTTAAAAGATATTAATGACAAAAATGATGATGTTAGAACATATTAGTACCCAACTCTATCTGAGCTAAGAACTGAGTAACATTCTCAGTTCTTTCTCAGGAGGACGACGTCAACTCAGTCTACTATACATAAGAGCGGAAGAGGTCTGGCTGTTTAGGGAAGGAACAAGCTGCTTGATAGTTAAAGTTCCAGGTGGAGAGAGAGTGGTCACTTGGTGCTTGGACGATAATATTAAAGTCTTCATAAGAGAATGAGGTCATGCATTTCTTACAGTGATCTCTTGTATTAGAAAATTCTTTTGTTTTTAACTGACATCCAGTTCGGTGACTAACTCCAAGATGAGAATCAGCTCTGACTTTGAGCAATCTCTCGGCGGCTCCCATATATTTCCCAACTTTACATTTTGACCGGAAGCCCATCCTTATGGTGAAATAATGACCCAATTGTCTTAGAGTTTTCCGAACATAATCTGATATCTAGAGCTAGAAATGTGCTGCGAATTGAATTTTGCAGTGATTGTTTGAATTTCTTCGAATGTTACAAAAGGAGTGGAGGCATACATGAGCAATTTAGGGACATAAGGTATGGACAGACGGGGTTGAAATCTATTCTTCAAAAAGCTGTTTACATACTTGTTGAATAAGACGAAAGGAGACGAATTATTTTTGAAAAATTGAAGTAAAACAGAATTTCCTCGTGAAAGTTGTGCCAGGTAGATAGTATATAGGCACGGTGCAACAATGTGGAAATGCTATTTAACTTAAAAGCGTAAGAGCAACTGCTGTAAAAGTTCGTGCCTTGACCTATGTATACACACACACACACACACACACACACACACACACACACACACACATATATATATATATAATATATATATATAATTATTATATATATATATATTATATATATATATATAGTTCACCCCGTTGAGAAATGGCCCATTTCATGAAATGAGTAAACCATTTGACCACTTCATGATATGGGCAATTTGATGTATGAATCTTAAAAACTTATGCATACTAGTTGTTTAGACAGAAACAGTAATTCATGAAGTGGCTGTTAGCCACTTAGTACCCATTCAAGTTTTGGTCATGGAAGAACAAATACAGAGTTGTGCTGTTTTGTGGTCTGCTGAATATGAGCAGAAGGTAATTACAGTTTTGAAGAGGGGAAAAACTGGACAGACTCATAAAAGAGAAGATTACCACATTTTGAAAAATTTTCAGATTGCTTCTTTTAATGAAAAGAAAGGGTAAAAAGAACAATGGAAAATATATGGCAACCAATGAATCAGTCACAGGAATTTTCCAAGAAGCCCATTTACACACTGGCCATGGTGGTGTGAGGAAGACTTATACGAAGATTAATGAATTATAAGGCAACATTCCGCGATAAATGATTTGACAATACATCCTCCATTGTGAACGTTGTGTTGAAAAACGTTGCAGAAAGGAAACTGATTTTTTTTCCTTCAAATCTTTTGGTGTAATGTTGATTTGCCCATTTTCATGAAGTGGACAAACGGGGTGTAACATATATATATATATATATATATATATATATATATATATATATATATATATATATATGGATATATATATAGTATATATATATATATGTGTGTGTGTGTATGTATGTATATGTATATATATAGTGTGTTTTGTGCATGTAGGTATCTAAAGTTGGTTGTGCTGGACGTGTACGTTGTTTAGACTTAGTCATGCGTAGGTTTTATGCATGTTTCGTAGATGTCTTTGCCAATACGTCGGACATTCCACAAATATCCCTACGGACACTAAGGAAAAGCCACCCGAGGACACATAACTGTTAGCAATATTGTAATTGCCATGGGAAGACGATGGGAGGGTGTTGTGGGGGAATCGGAGAGAGAAAGAGAGGAATCATTCATCTTTTATGTTTTCGTGACGCTGTTTTGTCAGAGGCGTTCCTTTGTTTTCCCACAATGCATCATTGCACCACTTCACCCACCTTCTCCCTTCGGTGGTCTCTTTCGGTGCGAGCCAAGATTTTCGAGCAACGAACGAAGAATTCTGGGACGACGCTGTCGGCGGCAGTAGCAAGCCCCCCCTGTTCTCCCCCCTCCCCCCTTCCTCTTTCTTCTTCTTCTTACTCTTCGTCTAATTCTTCTTCGCCGCGCTCGTTGGCACACTAAACTGGTTCCGAGCTGTCAGGAATTTGTGTTCGATGTTACTATAGCTACCTAGCAAAATAGTTTCTCCCCCTACATCCACCCCCCTTCTTCGCTTCCGCCTCCGGGAATCAATGACAACACGCTCAAGTTTGTATAGGTATGTGTATATATTTGTAACTTTCCTCCCCCTCCCTCATTCCCCCACTGTTATCCCCCCATTCTGTTGTTGACCCCCACCACCCCCTCCCTCGCTTCTCATGCTCGATGCGGTACTAACAAAGCTGTTGAGGAAGGGGGTTTAATATACCCCGAAACTAACCACCATATCTGCAGCGGCAGTGCCCCCTTCCTGACAAGGCTAATTTAGGTAGGAAGGGGCTGCTAACCCCCTACCCCAAGTCCAGTCTTCTTCGTAACTTAATCAACCCCCTTCCCATCCCCCCAACACCCTCCCCCCCCCCCTTTTTTTTTTTACCCAGGTTGAGGGCTGTCACAGACGATAGACGCTCATACGACACATCCTTTCTCTCTGACCTTCCTTCCTTTCCCGCCCTAATCAAGAATCGTTGATAAGCTTATGGAACGCGGCCGCATCAATTTCCAGCTAATGAACGCTCGCTCAGCATCGTATTTATTATTATTATTATTATTATTATTATTATTATTATATTCCCTGTGTTTATGAATATACGAAAGAAATAGATGGAATGGGCATCCTAACGATTTATAGTTCGGTTCAATCCTGCCTCTTACTATGGTAGATTCACATCGCCCGTGCATCTGATGTCTAGGCCCGTCCCTTACGCCTCTCCTGATTGACTGTGGATACTTTTAAAAGACGTATCCCTCAGGAGAGGTGAAACATGCGTCCTGCCTATGTGAACTCTCGAGAGAGACAGAGAGTTTTTAGCCCTGTAACTGGCTTATCAACAGCCAATCAGGAGCGTCGTAAGGGACTGGCCTACACATCAGATGCAAAGGTGATGTGAATCTACTATAGTCGTTTCGTATGCTACTGTGTGCAGCTGTCAATGGGGATTGGGTAAGACTCTTGAAGAGCCGAAGGAGCGACAGTTTAGGTGAAAAGGAAAATTGCAGTCATCCCTGTACTTGCACCTAAATGCTAACATTCTCCTTCCATATGTTATTATGTTTATTTGAAAGAAATGAAACTGGTTAGGTAGGGTTCATAACCTCAGTAAAAATAATAACCCTTGTGGTTAAAAAGCTCAGATCTATATTACAAAGATAAATTAAAAAGGAAGAATATTTTAAAATGAAAACTTAATGGGTGAAATAGTATGGATGCTCTCATTACTAAGTATTCTTTTGCGTGTTCTGGGAAGATACCTTCTGCTTTCGTGAAAAATGATAGCCTCTGAACTCTGAGGGTGAAATAGCTTCAGCTTACATGGAAAATGATAGCTTCTGAACTATCAAGGTGAAATAGATTCAGCTTTCGTGAAAAATTATAGACTGAACTCTCAGGATAAAATAGCTTCAGTGTTTGTGAAGAAATGATAACCTCTGAACTCTCAGGGAGAAATAGCTTCAGCTTACATGGACAAAATGATTGCTTCTGAACTATAAGTGAAATAGATTCAGCTTTCGTGAAAAATTATGAATGACCTCTCAGGAAAAAAAAGCTTCAAAAAGTTTTGTTTGATGGACAGAAGAAATGATAACTGAACTCTCAGGGAGAAATACTTCAGCTTACCTAAGAAATTATAGCCTCTGAACTCTCAGGGTGAAATAGCTTCAGCTTTCATGAAAAACGATAGCTTCTGAACTCTCAGGATGAAATAACTTCAGCTTACATAGAAAATGATAGCCTCTCAACTTTCACGGTGAAATAGCTTCAGTGTTTGTGAAGATATGATAGCCTCTGAACTCTCAGAGTGAAATGGCTTCAGAATTTGTGAAGAAATCTTAGCTTCTGAACTCTCGGGGTGAAAATGATACCCTCTGAACTCTCAGGGTGAAATAGCTTCAGCTTACATGGAAAATGATAGCCTCTGAAATCTCAGTGTGAAATATCTTCAGTGTTTGTAAAAAAATGATAGCCTCTGAACTCTCAGAGTGAAATAGCTTCAGCGTTTGTGAAGAAATTATAGCCTCTAAACTCTCAGGGTGAAATAGTTTCAGCTTTTGTGAAAAATTATAGCCTCTAAACTCTCAGGGTGAAATAGCTTCAGCTTTCATGAAAAATGGTAGCCTTTGAACTCTCAGGGTGAAATATCTTCAGCTTACTTAGAAAATGATAGCCTCTGAACTCTCAGGGTGAAATAGTTTCAGCTTTCGTGAAAAATGATAGCCTCAGAATTCTCAGGGTGAAGTAGATTCAGCTTCCATGAAAAATGATAGCCTCAGAATTCTCAGGGAGAAATAGCTTCAGCTTTCCTGAAAAATGATAGCCTCTGAACTCTCAGGATGAAGTAGATTCAGCTTCCATGAAAAATGATAGCCTCAGAATTCTCAGGGTGAAGTAGATTCAGCTTCCATGAAAAATGATAGCCTCAGAATTCTCAGGGAGAAATAGCTTCAGCTTTCCTGAAAAATTATAGCCTCTGAACTCTTAGGGTGAAATAGTTTCAGCTTTCGTGAAATATTATAGTCTCTGAACTCTCAGGGTGAAATAGTTTCAGCTTTCGTGAAAAATGATAGCCTTTGAATTCTCAGGGTGAAATATCTTCAGCGTTTGTGAAGAAATGATAGCCTCTGAACTCTCAGGGTGAAATAGGTTCAGCTTCCGTGAAAAAGTTATATCCTCTGACTTTTTAGGGTGAAATAGCTTCTGCATTCATGGAAAATTATAGCCTTTAAACTATCGGGATGAAATAACTTCAGCTTTCTAGCCTGAAATACCTTCAGCTTTTGTGCAAAATTATGGCCTCTGCACACTCAGGGTGAAATAGCTTTTGTGGAAAATGATAGCTTTGAAATTCTCAGGGTGATATAGCTTAGGCTTTCGTGAAAATTATAGTCCCTGAACTCTCAGGGTGAAATAGCTTCTGCGGTCGTGAATATGATAGCCTCTGAACTCTTAGATTGAAGTAGCTTCAACTTTCGAGAAAAATTATACCTCCTGGACTCTCAGAGTGAAAAAGCTTCACCTTTCATGAAAATTATAGTCCGTGAACTCTCAGGGTGAAATAGCTTCAGCTTTCGTGAAAATTATAGTCCGTGAACTCTAAGGGTGAAATAGCTTCAGCTTTCGTGAAAATTATAGTCCGTAAACTCTCAGGGTGAAATAGCTTCAGCTTTCGTGAAAATTATAACCCGTGAACTCCCAGGGTGATATAGCTTCAGCTTTCGTAAAAATTATAGCCCGTGAACTCTCAGGGTGAAATTGCTTCAGTACGCAAAGAGTGAATAGTTTTTGCGCAGTCATCAAAATAGGATTCATAATTTTCCCAATCGTTGACGAGTCTTGGAACGAGAGGCTGCATCCAGATTCTAGGCAGAGGTTTTGTTGGGTTGCATTTGTATGAACACCTAAACATTTCAGGCATTTTTGACGGACAGGTAAACAGGTAAATGAATTCGTCCCAGATATAGAATGCGTTTAACCTCTAGAATTCGGGAGTGTCAGGATCTGTCGCGTCGGCAGGAAGACTTTTCCAGAATTGCACAGCAGAAAGAGAGAATAACCCTGAGTGGCCTTTCTGGAGAATGTGCATGACGTCACTGTCAAACGAGTGGCAGGCACTGACGATTCCACAGCAACTGGAATACGAATGGAAAGCGTCTCGTGCTGGAATTGGTATTAACTGGGGTTTCTTTCTTTTTTAGGATTTTTGGTTTCCAAAGGTTATTTTTGGTTGAGGTTATACTGGTGTGGCCATGTGATTGGTTGTTCCTCAGTGGATGCAAGGTTTATTAATGAAATTTTGTGGAAGGGGTGTTCAGATCTGTCGCGGTCGGCAGGAAGACTTTTCCAGAATTTGGACACAGCAGAACAAGAGGAATAACCCTAGTTGGCCTCTCTGGAGAATGTACATGACGTCACTGTCAAACGAGTGGCAGGCACTGACGATTCACAGCAACTTGGAATACGAATGAAAAGCGTCTCGTGCTGGAATTGGCATTAAACTGGGGTGTCTTTCTTTTTTAGGATTTTTGGTTTCCAAAGGTTATTTTTGAGGTTATACTGGTGTGGCCATGTGATTGGTTGTTCCTCAGTGGATGCAAGGTTTATTAATGAAATTTTGTGGAAGGGGTGTTCAGATTTTGTATATATTGCGCAGTAGTCGTGGATATCCGGTTTCTGTGCCTTGTAAAATGGCACTTCCTGCAGTGTGCCTCGAGCAGCCCACAGTAGATAGCTCTGAAGGGCTTTTTAGTGTTTCACACACCAAGGACCTGTTAAGTCAGTCTTCGTAAACTTTGTCATTGAACGCGAGATCTCACGAGAGGGTGGCGACTGCTTCGACGGTTGTAGAAGTCCAAATTTTATTCTTGTTCATGTGATAACCTTGTGATATTTCCTATGGAAGCGCAGATGCTGGATGACACTAATCACCTTTTCGTTCCTTTTCCCGCAGACGATGATCGTCGTGAGCAAGGGCAAGAACATCTTCCGATTCAGCGCCACAGACGCTGTGTTTCTGCTGAGCCCTTTCAACCCAGTGAGGCGGACCGCCATCTTCATTCTCATCCATCCCCTATTCAACTTCTTCATCATATGCACCATTCTCACTAACTGTGTTCTCATGATCATGCCTGCCTCCGAGACTATAGAGTCTACAGAGTAAGTAGCCGTTTTAGTGAACAGGTCTTGCTTACTCTGCACTGGGGCCCTAAGTCTTTCTTCCTGTTTACTTCGATCCATTGGGGCTTTGCTATTGGATACATTTTTCTTTCAAATGCAAGGGATCATTGGGACTATGACTCTGAAATCTTAAAGTAGCCCAGGCCCGAATTAAACAAAATCAATTGAAAGGGGTGATATTAGAAAATGGACTTGTTCCAGAATGATGAGTACACACCTCTTTCAGATAAGTGGAATGACTTTATTTTTATTTTTATTTTTTGCTTATGGGCATTGTTCATGTTTCGGATATGTATATTTATTTATATTATATTCATGTGTGGTCGTCATCTTCATCTCCATATAAGTCTTTACCTCCAGGATTGAAGACGACCTAATGAACAAAATAGATCTTGACTTGATGTAAATGGACTTCTTTATGTATTTCTCTATATCTTATTTGATTTGTTTCATTAATGCGTTGTCGTCTCTTTGCCGCCACAGAGTCCTCTTCACAGCTATCTACACTTTCGAGTCAGGTGTCAAAGTGATGGCAAGAGGATTTATATTAGAGGGCTTCACATATCTAAGGGACGCGTGGAACTGGTTGGATTTTATAGTTATATCGTTAGCGTGAGTATCCTTTCCTGCCTCGTGGGCTGCTCTTCTCTGTTTTGTATGTCCCTGTAGAGGGGTTTCTTTCCCGTTTATTGTGTTTTCTATCATTTCAGACTGATTTCCTATTACGTCCTTTTGTTTGAATTGATTTTATCTGTTACAGATTCCATATAATGATTATGTCTTTATTTCCTTGTGCAACTTCTTTTCTAAGCTATATGTTACAATAATGATGATAGTAATAATGGAATCTCCTTTTTCTAAGTTTACCCGTTGCTCCTAAGTTGATAGAAATTCTATCTTCACTGAAAATTTGAAGCGACTATAAAACTTGTCCAGGTTCCTCTTAGCTCACTAAAGCAAAGTTGTTCTTCAACCTCCACTATACTTTCCGCATTTTATGTTATGATCAAATACAATCATCACTTTAGAATTCTCATGGCAATCTTCCGTAGAAGAGAAAAGTGATCATTTTGCAGAGTCAACGGAACTGAGATAACAAAATGTGGCAAATTTGAGATAAGAATGAGTAAATAAGTAATGACCGATCACGGGAAAAAAAAAGTCTCCTTATGAAATATGTCCTTAACAGGTAACTGAGTTTCTTTCACCATCCACAGGTATGTGACTATGGGCATAGACCTTGGTAATTTGGCCGCTTTGAGAACCTTCCGTGTGTTGAGAGCGCTCAAAACCGTGGCCATTGTCCCAGGTAAGTTTAAACGAAAACAGGCACAGAGAGAGAAGAGAGAGAGAGAGAGAGAGAGAGAGAGAGAGAGAGAGAGAGAGATTTTTAAAAAAGGACATGATGTTGGCAGCAAAAGTCTTGGTGCTAACAGGAAGGTGTTGGTGCCACATGAATGTGGTATCCTTTTATGGAGGAAGGGAGAAATTATGATTTTAAGAAGATTTTTTTTTATAATCGGACACAAGTGTTTGAAAGAGAGATATCCAATGTTCATTATGCACGAATTTATATTCAGTACTCTATGAGTCAAAACTGAAGATTATTGTATTGTAAGTGTTGTATGGAGGAAGATTTAGTCATAGGGTGAATATAAAGGAAATGGGCGGAAGTAGTGTTTGTTAAGTACATTTTTCATACAGACGTTGTTCCATGTACTGTTGATAAGTATAGAAGCTTAAATATATCCCGTATTATTGTTATTAATTATTGAAAGAAAGGCTTAAATGTTCAGTAGTTTATTCGTGAAAGAAAAGAGTTAAAGTTATCACATGATATCCTGTAGTCAGTGAGCGAATGCAGAACTGTAGTATTGACAAAGTCCATTCCGTTTTCTTTGACTTTGGCGTAGGCTTTGTGAAGTGGTATCATCTCATCACTTGTTGTTGTTGTTCTTCCTGTCAGGTCTGAAGACGATCGTGGGCGCTGTGATCGAGTCAGTGAGAAATCTGCGGGATGTGATCATTTTGACCGTCTTCGCGCTGTCCGTGTTTGCCTTACTTGGACTTCAGATTTATATGGGAGTTCTCACCCAGAAGTGTATCCGAAAGTTTGATTTTACAAAGGAAAATTGGACATTCGAAGAATTAGAAAACTTTCGCAAAAATGAAAGTAAGTATACAGAGAGCTGGTTCACATCTCTTGGTGGTGGTGAGCTTGGTGGTGGTGATAATGTGATGATGATTCAGAAGGAAAATGATGATGATGATGCAGTGACGATTGTGAAAGGGAGGATATAGTGAGCACTGGCTTTGAAAAATCTCTAAAACGCCTGAAGCTTTGCTATTTCGATACTTTTTCCCTTTTCATTTTCTGCTCATTTGAAATGAAATACCTTTTCGTGTACTTGTGCCTGGAAGCTGGATGTTGTTTTGGTAATATTTTTAGATATATATATATATATATATATATATATATATATATATATATATATATATATAGATATATATATATATACTGAAGTAAAGAAAATGAAAACATATTACTCAACATGCACGAAGAACCACAACACCATCCAGGTATTTTCCAACCCAGATGGTCAGAGTTCGTTATAGAGTGAATAAAATTATATATTTATTTTAAACTGATCACTCTTCATGTACGGTCTTCCATAGCCGCTCCCCTCCCCACGCATTTCCCTGTTAGTTACAATGAGTGATGACAAGGGGGAGGGAGGGAGATTTTTTTTTTTTTTTTTTTAATAAAAATAACAAGAAACATTTTGTACGACTTCGAGGGAAGGGCCTCCCTAAGTAGGTAAGTAAGACTGATGCCTGTTTTTGAAATTGTAGTAATCGAGTTATCGTTCAACTAGCTATCGGTGTACTTTACATTTGTATGTTGAGCAGTGATTGGCTACATTACTTTCCGTTTATGGTCAAGCATTAATGAGATCATTGATTTTGTTGTTGTTTTTATTGCGTTCTTAACAGCTTGGTCGAATGTGCAATAGGTCGTTATTTCTGTCGTGTGTGTGTTTGTGTTTTTTTTCCTTCTTTTTTACGTTGGGTGTTGCAGGTGTGCTGAGGTGTAACTGTTTATTTCTGCGTGGTCTCCGTATACTTCTGATGGATAAAACGTTAGTATGTGTATGTGTGTGTGTGTGCGCGCTCGCTCGCGTGTGCGTACATAACAAGAAAGTTATAGGGAAATATAGGCTATGGAGCCTAATTTTATGGTGGCTTGGTCATGTAGGGAAATAGTCTTTTAGGCACGTCTCATGAGTAAGGGCAAGATGAGGTTTGCGAAAAGGAGGTTCAGTGGTCCACCCTCCAATGAATTAAATGATGGAGTATATCTAAAAGGGTCTGACGTGCTGCTGATGAAACCGTGTTGAAGATGCAGATATTTTCTTACCACGGAGCTCGGTCATTGGTCCAGCTGTGTAAGGAAGGCCGTTTTTCCCTGGTGCCACCGCCGTAGGGGGTTAGTGCCGTCAGTGCACCTCATTCGGCGCAATGTAGGCACTACTTAAGGTTCTTTGCAACGTCCGAAGCTTCGTCCCCTAGCTGCAACTACTTTTATTCCTTTTACTGTACGTCCGTTCGTATTCTCTTTTTTCCATCTTCCTGTCCACCCTCTCCTAACAATTGTTTCGTAGTGGAACTGCGAGGTTTTCTTCCTGTAACACCTTCCAAATCTGTTACTGTCAATTTCCGTTTCAGAGCTGAATGGTCTTAGTTGGCCCAGTGCTTGGCATAATGTTGAAAATCTATATAAATAAAATCAAATTCTCTGGTGCGACCTGATCTCTGACGAGATGGATGTCTAATAAGAAATGTACTACTAGTTGTCTCTCGGAATTTTCGTCCTCTTCTCTGTGCGGCAGAAGTGCTCCTCGTTTCCTCAGTTTGAGATCGGAATGGCGCACTTGCGTTGTGATTTCCAATTGCAGTCCGTATTCTCATTTATGTTCCTAATATTTGTATATTTTTAAACTTGAAAAGTTTGGTGGTACTCCTAAACCACAGCTCGTCAATAACGACCAATGACATCTGGGATTCTGTGTCATTTCTGGTAAGTAATTGTGAGTGTGTGTATATGTATGTATATATATATATATATATATATATATATATATATATATATATATATATATATATATATGCTAGTGGCGTTGTGCCAGCTGTTACCTTGTGTACCGTGCACGCGATATTTTTGGGTGATCATTTTAGTAAATAATTATGTGATATGTTTTTATGGCAAAGATGTATAATTTGGATTCGAACATAAGATAAGATACAACGACGTCATGTTAACTCCATTCTCTTCTTCTTTTTCGATCACAGAGTGGGAGGGAGGAGCGATGACCAGGTTGCCTGATTTGACCTAATTTTGTCCGTGTTCTAATGTACCATGTGTGGCGGATCGGTATACTGGATATTCGGTGTCTTTAATTTGTGAGGGGGCGTTGACCCCAATGTCTGGTATCCAGTGTGTTGTGTGAGGAGAATTGATCCTAATGGCGGATATTCCGCGTCTCCAGAGTACGAGAGGGAGTTGACCTTAATACCTGGCATCCAGTTGTTTGTGGTGGGAGTAGGAGTTAATCCTTTTAGCTATTAGTAACTTACCGTTGCCTTTCATCTTCAATAAGGGTAAACAATTATGTTGGAAAAGAGGACAGGCAAAATTTCACTGAAGAACAATAAATACAGTTGTGCCACGACACATTTTTCCGTTTCAATTCACATCGACCAGATTTGCAATCGATGACTCGGAACTATGATTTCCTTTTCTGTTGTGCCTTTTCGGAATTGAGTTTTGCTACGAAGTCCAATGGAGATAGAGCGAGGTGGTATGGAAGAAAAGGTGACGCTCACATTGACCTCAAGAGTAGAAAGAGACAAGACAGCCTCTCGCTCGCTGAGGTCACTATTTCTTCCCAGAGGTCATCATGCCCCGTCTCCCTCCACCAGCCAATATTATTTCAATAAACTTGGGTCAAGTTGTGCCTTGCCACTACTCCCCTTATTCAGTCCCACGTGACCTAAGACTGGTGAGAGATAGAATGGGTCATAGTCTCTATTTTCCATTTTAAGTTACTTTACATATATTACACTCTCTCTCTCTCTCTCTCTCTCTCTCTCTCTCTCTCTCTCTCTCTCTCTCTCTCTCTCTCTCTCTCTCTCTCTCTCTCTGTATTGATTGATTCATTGGCCCTATAGCTCTCTTTATCATCATTTTAATTCATTCCCTTTTTTTTTTCTTTTTTAATCCGGGGTCTCACACAAGCAACTACAGCGACAAACAGTTTTATTCTGTTATGATATTCACCCCTCTAATGGCTTTCGGACATCAATGTGGCCTTTAGTCATATCACCAGTGCCCCGAAGGTCTGTTTCAGATTACAGTAACGATTTTTGTGTTACGGAACAAGAATGTTGTTAGAGCCCTTAACGTAAATCCCTTTGATCAGGGTTTTAGGCCAATATGAAGGGTGTATTCCTCTTCATGTAATCAACCTCTCTCTCTCTCTCTCTCTCTTTCTCTCGTATGCAGTAGGGGTAACGACTTAAACTTTTACGATAGTTTTTGGTTTTTTTCCTCCGCCCTTGTTAGGTGGAGCAGGTATGCTGTAGTGTCCGAGTCCATTGCAATTACCAAGTTAGCCTCGATTGGTCACTTTTTTCCTTGTTTCTGCTCCTTTGACTCTGGTGTCATCAATTTGACTTGCCAATGTTAAAGAAAGAAAAAAAATATCTTGCGTGCCAGATTTCCTAAAAATATGTTATTCATATGTTTAAACAAGAAAAAAAATCATCCGAGAGAAATGTATTAAATCCAGATGGAACTTTGGAACACCAGTGTCTAAAGTTGCTGAATTTATTTTGATAATACAGAGCTTATTACAGTATTGTACTTTGCATCCAATAAGCCATTTTGAGGAAAACAAGTTGAAAGACCCAAGGAGAACTCAATCTACGTTTCTTTTTTTTTTATTATGGCCAAGACTTTATTCAGTATGTGTTTGTTGAAAGGAGTTCAGAAGTTCCTTCGGTTTATTGCTGTTGTGCAGCAACGCTGCAGTGACACATTTGAGGCTTTGAGACTTTTGTTTCTTTATGCTGTTGGGCCTCTTTCCCCGTGCAGGGTACTGCAGTCTGAGAAGTGGTGTCGGGGCCTTTCTTGCTTATCGTGGATGTCATGTGCTCCACATTTCGATGATTTATCTTGAGTAGAAGTCAGACTTGTTCTGGAGGAATTAGAATAACGCTAACATGAAACATTATATGTATGTAAGAATGTTAGCTGACACTCAGTCCAAAAAGGGACAATTGCAACTGAGGGTTATTGGTAACAGCAACCTGTGTAGTTAGCTGCCTCAGATCTCATCCATTGACGGAGGGTTTCCTCAATTATGTATATTGTTGGATTCAAGACTTGTAGTGAGAATCTTGTTCTGGAAGTGTGACAAACAGAGAAGACGTCTTGGAATAGATTGAAAGCGTCCCAAGTAGCTTGGCGTGGAATACGTGAAGGAATAGGACGCCAAATTCCAATGAGGAAAGAAGTTGAACCTGTATAGAAGAATCGCTTGTGTAGTATATGAGACTCAAAGCACTGAAATGGTTCCTATATGGAGATACGTGGATGTGGTTAAAAGGTGACCTTGGGGAGGAAGATAAGTTGGTGATTCTAGAGAGGAAGGGGAAAGAGATGGGGAACAATGAAAGGTTTGAGAGGAAGGGGGTGGCTGAATGGATGGAGTATAAAGGGTGATGGAAAGGAGGTCCTCCTCGATATCCAAGATGCATGAGAATGTTTGCGGTAGAAAGTCAGATTTCAGTGCTCTCCTGACAAGCTCTCTGTGCTGGAGTACGAAGCAGATGTTTGTGAGGAGGTTTACTGAATTCAACAAATGACTCATTATATATAATAATACACATATATGTATATGCTTGTGTATTTAAGAACTCGATCCTCCTTAGAAGCATCGTGGAAGATTGAGTAATGAACTTGAAGTTATTAGCCGAGAACTTAGGCGAGTTAGGTCGAGGCCTTTTCATCCTGAGCTCTCCAATGAAGCCTGATGGAGCAGATGAGAGGGAAGGCCTCTATCGCCTGAGAAGAGCAGCAGAATTGACGGGTCTAACTCAGATCTCGGTCGAGCCCTTTTGGCATCCGAGTAAGCAGACTGACTCCTCTGTTGTTGCTTTAGACGGAAAGACAGGAGTTCTGGGCAGGAAGATTGCAGCGTAGACCATGACTTACATGACAAGTTTCAGTAGAATGGCCTAGCTCTTTGACGCAACCACCAGAGGCTATGCAAAATAACAAGAGAGAGAGAGAGAGAGAGAGAAAATAACAAGAGGAGAGGAGAGAGGCGAGAGAGAGAAGAGAGAGAGAGAGAGAGCCACGCCGACAGAGTAACTTGACAGAAAATGGAGAGAGACTGACCGGTCGATATCTATAAAGAACACAGTACGAGAAGAAAATTGGTTGAAACACGAAAGCACATAATGACGAGGTATGACTCGAGTCTTTCGTTCAGAATCGTTCTATGGAGGTACATTCGCGAATGATTAACCTCATCCCTCGTATATCACTGGAGACGCCTTTTACATCATAGATAAATCTCCATTCATTTAACTTACGTCATTCATTCTTTGTTATAAGTCAAGGTTTTTATAGATATTTTTCTCCCTTTACTAACCGGACATAAATTAATACATCCCATTTACACCGGTAGTCCAGATAGGTTAGGATGTTAAAGGGAGACTTCAAAGTCTCAACGATTTTCATTACGTTGATGACTGACTGCTTCAATTTCGTTTCGGAAACTGAAGAAGAAACGAGTGCTTTAATATCTCGGAAGGATGCTCAAGATGTATAGTTACATTTAAACGCTCAAGACTTTAGTAACATTTCCGATGCTGCCACAACTGAGAAAAACTTGAACATCTATCTGTTCATAACATTCAGTCCATACTCAGTCGTCCCAGGGATGTTGATGCATCGTTTCTTCGGAGGGAGAATCCTTAATTCACTGGTGAAATTGGATTAGTGATGTAATGTAACTTAGGCGTGTGTGGTAACTTCACTGAGTTAGGTAACTTCTACTGGATGCCAGGGGTCACGGTTCTCTCGAAGATTTTTTTCTTTCTTTCTTTTTTTGACCAGCAGAAGATGACTGACCTTTATTTATGTCAGATATGAATGAATCAAGGTTATTTATGCCAGGCTTGTTAGTTTACATGTGTTTTACTTGTCTATTCTCTTGCGCATTTGAGTGACAAGCCAAAAAGATCACTGCAACTACCGATATAGTTTAGTTAGGGTAACCAAATTTAGGGGTTACTACCACAATGTATGTTTCAATGCAATGGAGAGGTTTACTGATGCAAACATGTATATGGAAACGTCATTTACTAAGCATGTGAATGTATGCGTTTTTTTTTTCGTATCACAACAATGAATTTGATTTCGCTAAGAAAGTAGTTATATTGTTTTTGGTCACAGGGATATATCTATTGTGATTCTGACCTCCTTTCAAAAACTTGATTTTGTTACTAAGTGCCTTGTTTTCTTTTACAGACCTAATTCGAGAAATCTTCATTTTTGACAGATGCCGAGTATGTAGCCTACTCTGGAGCCTCTCAACCGGTTTTGGAAAATAACATGTATCTCGTGTCACTTTTCAGCAGTTGTACAGGACAGCCATTGGTGACAGGAACAGCAGCAGCAGCAGAACAGCATCTGTTTGCAGAGAACTTTGTGCTTCGAGTGATGCGTTTCATCTTGTTTGTTTTCATTTTGATTGAGTTACCACTTCCCTCTTCCTCATTTGTGTTCTTTTCTTGAGTCCCGAAGAGCATTTTCTTGTGGAAATACAGATGAGGAAAGCCTGCGAGGAGCCCAAGTAGACCTTGAGTTGAAAGTAACAATGCTTATGATTATGTGTCTGTCTCACCTTATCTTATGGGAGCCATTATTACTTCTGGTGGTGTTCCACAGTTGTTGCATTTTCAGCCACAGAAAGAAGAGGAGGAGGAGCAGGAAGAACAAAGCAAGAAAAGGAGGAGGAGAAGAATTGGTGGAGGAGGAAGAGGAAGATGATGGAGAGAAAGAGAGAGAGAGAGTAAGAGAGAGACTGCGACGAAACTGAAGAAGAATTTTGTGACGTCATCAGAGGAATACTACTACTCAAAATAATTGGGTGGGGGAATCAGAGGGTTCTGAGAGATAGCCCCCCAAACCTCACAGGAAGATTGCCGACTACAAGCAAGTTCTCCTCCCATCCCCCCCCCCCCTCAACCCCCACCCCCCCTCCAACAGCATCTTGGGAGAGAGAGGGAGAAAGAAAGAATGTGTGTGAGAGAGAAAGAGGGAGAGGGGGCCCTCTTTCTCCTCTTCCTACCCCCCCTACTCATATCAGTAATGGTTCTTCACAAAATCTTTTTTCAAAACCAAGAAATCTTTGATTGTTTGCATGATTCTAGAGCTCAGTTTGATTATTAATATATATATATCTATTTAAAAGAACAATTTTGACGAAATACTATTTTTGTGACTTGCTACTGCTGAATTTTGTGGTCTTGCCACGAGCGACTCTTCGGATTTTCACTTAAAAAAAAAAAACTAAAAGGCATATTTCTCTCAATCTTTTGGTCTGTCTTAGTGATTTTTGTGTGTCTACTTCCCCCAGCCATAATCGCTTTCTCTCTCTCTCTCTCTCTCTCTCTCTCTCCTCTTCTCTCTCTCTCTCTCTCTCTCTCTTTAGCTTTCTCTTCGTTATCTCTCGTTTTCCACTTTCTGTCGAGGAGTTCTAGCAGCAAGTGGCCCCATTGTTGAAATTAGACTTAATCGAGCTGTTATAGAGTAGGGGTAGTAGATTATACGATGTCATAGATAGAAGGAAGCCGTAGTTAGGTAGATCTAGTAGTCCTTGGCATGACGTATATATCTATTAATATTATTGGACTGACTGCCTAGCCCTGGTTATACTAACCTCCTGATCTGCCTTTAAAAATCACTGGAAAAAATTTTTATGACAATTTTTTTTTTTTTTGTCTCTGCCTTGACCTGTTTTTTTCCTTTATAGAGGCGCTGTTATTTTTGATCGGTTAATCGAGTGTGTCCAAGAACTTACCCAGGTGCCCCCTAAAATTTTCCCCCATGAAGTTTTTTTCCCTTTTTTTGCAGGTATTGGATAGAATTCACGATTAACCAAACCAAACCAAAAAAACAAAAAACAAAAAACTCTCACTCGTCTGTTTGCCTGTGAAATTGGGGAGATGATGTGGCTTGTCTAAACTGTATATATATATACATATATAAAAACTACTAAATCTTTAAAAAAAAAAAAAATTACGTCGATCGAAATCGCAGAAGATATTTTTCGTGTTATTTTTCTTGCCTCCTGAATTTTTTGTGTCCTTTTTTGGTATCCTCCAGAAAACAATTTTTTGGCACATTCCTAAAAAGAGAGCAGCCTTCTGGGGTTGATTTTTGCTATTTTTTTTCGTTTTTTACAGCCAATTGGTTCAACGACGGTGATGGTGATTACCCCTTGTGCGGCAACAGTAGTGGTGCAGGGTAAGAATGAAATATGAATGTTTTTTTTTTAAAGAAAAAAATATCTGTTATTGAATTTTTTTCTCAAAAGAGCAAAAAAAACCTGTATTTTTTACACAATGTGGATCATTAATACCTGGAATTATTTTTTTTTTGTTACTTTTTTGTTACACATATTTTTTTTGCAATTGCTACAGTTGTATGATGTAAATTTTGATAGCACTGTAACCATGACCCCCCAATCACAGGTATTTTTTTTCGGTTTTGCTTTCCCATTTATAAACCCCTTTTGTTTCTCATCCCGAAATTCTAAAGAACTAAAGTTTATATCATATACATGATATATATATACTATATATATAATATACATATGAAATATATATATATGTATATATATATATACATATGTAGATATGTATGTATATCCATATATATATATGTGTGTATAGATTATGTATATAGATATATATATATATATATATTATATATATTATATATATATATATATATATATATAATATATATACATATATATGATCGCACTATAAACCTTTCTTTCACGCCTTATTAACCGTGTCGCTTATTTACTTAGTTGTGTGGTTTATTTCTTCCTACATTTTGTTGGATTTTTCGCTGTGCTTCTTATAGTAATAGGTTTTAGTACGTGTGATGTTTCATACTTGAGGACTGCTTCACCTTTCGTCATTTAAGCTCGTGCTGTTGGTGCTTCTGGGTAGTGTAAATGTTGCCTGAATCCTCAGCCTGCTGTTGTTATATTGTTTGTGGGTATCAAATCAGGGAGCAATTTTGCTCATTGCTCGTGACTGGTCAAGGGACAAAGAATGATTGCTTCATGCTCGTATTTGTCTTGTGTATAACAGTATCACCTCATTTGCTTGCATATTTCAAAGCACTGCGCAGTTTTCTTGTTATTTATAAACAGCAAAGGGGCTAAGAAATGTTGCTTCTTGCTTGCACTCATGTAGGGCATAATTATTATGTCAAACTACTTGTACTTGTCAGAGGCCAATGGAGGGTTGTTTCTTGTCTCCAGTTGTCAAAGTCAAAAGCAAGTCAAATACTTATTGCACATGTCAGATACCTGAGCGATGCTTCTTTATGCTTGCAGTAGTTGAAACACACAGCAGCAGTGTTGCTTTTTTGCTTTTGTCGTTTAAAGCACAAAGCAACATTGCCGATTATCTGCACTTGTTGAAGCACCGAGCGATGTTGCCTTGTTCTTCTATTTAACCTGATGACGTCACTCAATAAGTGAGGTCCTGCCTTATTCTGTACTACACTAGGAACTTCCACTTTTAAAGGAAGTGCCCAAGTTCTCTCCAAGTAAGATTCCATGCAAGTTACAGTCGCGCAACATAGTTCTTGACTTCATAGCTGTAGTGATCATCTTTTGTTAATCTCTTCACAGTGTCATTTTTCATTTTGATTTGCATCTTAAGTAACACTAACTCAGGAGTACAAACACCTGTTTTCACACTGAATACTATTATGTTACTTTTCCTATTGTAAGTTGATTGGCTGTTGGAGTTGCAATGTTCTCATTTTAACCTAATTTTTTTATCTTTCAGTTTAACACACTTAACGCTGTAGACGGTGCACAGAGCTGTTCAATTACAGAGTTGTCTCCGATTCGTTTGCTTTATTTATGCCCTTTCCTGAGGTTGATCACTTTTTTATTATTATTATTATTATATCTACTATTACTACCACTACAACTACTACTACTACTACTACTAATGCTACGAGAGAGATGCCTACCCCACCCCTCCTCCCCAATGTACCTCCCGTGAAAGACTTCAGGGAGTGATTGAAGTTAAACTGGCTGCATCATTTATTCGCTTGCTCTGTCCGGCTCACATGACGTCATTGCCAGTGATGACGTCACGCGTCCCCCAGCTCCTGTTGGGGGGTTGGTTCCTTTCCCTTTTCACAGTATGCTGTTTAAAGATGCGCTGAAATCGCTAACCTGCTTTTAAGTATGGATGTCACATGCTATTTCTGGTGTAATTTTTAAACTTTTCCTTTTTAGCCTATTGACATTTTGTTCCAATTATGATTATTCTGCTACACTATGTGTTCTGATGAAATCAACTGTTTGTTTGTTTTTTCAATTTTTCAATTGCCTTCCACAGTAAACATCAAGCAGATCTCAGCATGCTATCTGCACATTTAGACTGATAATAATATTCATTTAAAGAAAAAAATATTTAGCCTATTGAAATTGCAGGTTATACTTTGAATGAGTAGGTATATTCACATGACCATTAAGTATAAGTAGAAAGTATACATATATTTTGAATTACAAGTGTATTTTCAGTTTTTTATTTATTTTTAAGGTTTGTGAACACTGTTCCTTTCATACTTGCAAAACCTTTTTTAGTTTATTAGTGTTTGATGTCATATTTAACTTGCTTATATAAAATTAGGTACTTTGAGTGAAATGAATGTTTTACATTCATATATATATATTATATATATATAGATTATATATATATATATATATATATCTATATATATATATATATCAATGTAAATATATATGTGTGTGTGCCTGTATAAGGTATATATTTATGATGTCTTACATGATTCCCAACCTTAATGTACATGTGTATATATACCACAGTATTTAGGTATACCTTTCATTTGTAAATATTCCTTTTAAGCATACATGCTGATATAGACTATCATATTTATAAAATCATCACTCAATGTCACGTGTAAACACAGTACATAAATTCAAACACACACACACATATATATTGTGTGTGTGTGTGTGTGCGCGCGTGTGCGTGTGTGGAGAAAGTTCCCATGTTTTATAGATTTAAAATTTAATTTTAAAAAGTTCCTTTGTAGATTATATAATTTTCGAAATTTATTGTAATTGTAAAGGAATAGAGTTATTAATAATTCTATGTAAATGTTGATCAGAAGCTAATGCATTGACCATCGTAAGAACTCTGCATTCAAAAAATTTAACGTCAACATTCTACTTACTTCCACTTGCAGTTCCCATTCTAAGTGGTTTGGTATATTATATATTGTCCGTTTACAAAACGAACATATTTTAGTCCCACATTCAGTCCACTCAACACACACACACACACAGGTATTGACACAACATCATGACACTGCATACTTCCACGAGCCACATCCCGCATGACTAAAGTGCTTAGCATTCATAATAATATTTCCCCTCCACACCCGACACACTTCATTTGAAATGAGTGACATGACACGGCCCAACCCTCTCATACACCCAGCATATCACGACACGTCAACATCTGATATCCAACACGTCCAGTCATATCAGTGCTGCTATAAGAGGTTAACGTTGTCATGTTTTGTTTTTGTTGCGTGCCCCTGCAGGCCGTGCCCAGCTGGTTACATCTGCCTCCAGGGCTACGGCAGGAACCCGAACTACGGCTACACGAGCTTCGATAGCTTCGGCTGGGCGTTTTTGTCATCCTTTCGTCTCATGACCCAAGATTACTGGGAAAATTTATATCAACTGGTGAGATGATCCCAGAGGTTGGGTTGTTTCCC